>NW_026735023.1:0-184959 GCF_949786415.1 Peromyscus eremicus | reverse complement strand
TAGTTCTTTTGTTCTGAGCAAGCTCACTGTTCTGGCCCTATAGGAAACACAGTAGAGTAGAAGAGTGCTCTTTTCTCTAAAGCAGAGTGTGTTTCCTGTAAGGCGAGCTAGCGTTTGTTTCCCAGTCCTAAATGGAGTTGAATCACATGCAGTTTCTGTTCCTAAGAGCAGGGGTTGTTTTCTGGTAAGGAAAGTCACTATTGCGCTCCCATTGCCATACACAGTGCAAATAGCACTCGCGTCTGTTCCAGCAAGTACAGTGTATTGGACTGAAGAGGAGCTACTGTTCTTGTCAGTTTCCTAAGCAGAGTTGAACGAGATATGGCCAGTGTGTGTAGGAAGCACAGTTCTCTTGTTCTGAGCAAGCTCACTGTTCTGGCCCTATAGGAAACACAGTAGAGTAGAAGAGTGCTCTTTTCTCTAAAGCAGAGTGTGTTTCTTGTAAGGCGAGCTTGTGTTTGTTTCCCAGTCCTCAATGGAGTTGAATCACATGCAACATCTGATCCTACGAGCAAGAGTTGTTTTCTGGAAATGAAAGTCACTATTGCGCTCCCATTGCCATACACAGTGCAAATAGCACTGGTGTCTGTTCCCAGCAAGTATAGTGTTTTGGACTGAAGAGGAGCTACTGTTCTTGTCAGTTTCCTAAGCAGAGTTGAACTAGATATGGCCCGTGGGTGTAGGAAGCACAGTTTTTTTGTTCTGAGCAAGCTCACTGTTGGGAACACAAAGGAAACACAGTAGAATTGAAGAGTGCTATTTTCTCAAAAGCAGAGTGTCTTTCTTGTAAGGCGAGCTAGCGTTTGTTTCCCAGTCCTAAAAGGAGTTGAGTCACATGCAGTTTTTTGTCCTACGAGCAAGATTTGTTTTCTGGTACGACCAGTAACTGTTGTGCTCCAAATGCCATACACGGTGCAAATAGCACTGGCGTCTGTTCCCCGCAAGTACAGTGTATTGGACTGAAGAGGAGCTACTGTTCTTGTCAGTTTCCTAAGCAGAGTTGAACTACATATGACCCCTGTGTGTAGGAAGCACAGTTCTTTTGTTCTGAGCAAGCTCACTGTTCGGACCCCATAGGAAACACAGTAGAGTAGAAGAGTGCTCTTTTCTCAAAAGCAGAGTGTGTTTCATGTAAGGCGAGCTAGCATTTGTTTCCCAGTCCTAAATGGAGTTGAATCACATGCAGTTTCGGGTCTTACGAGCAAGAGATGTTTTCTGGTAAGGAAAGTCACTATTGTGCTCCCATTGACATCCACAGTGCAAATAGCACTAGCATCTGTTCCCAGCAAGTACAGTGTATCGGACTGAAGAGGAGCTACTGTTCTTGTCAGTTTCCTAAGCAGAGTTGAACTAGATATGGCCCATGTGTGTAGGAAGCACAGCTCTTTTGTTCTGAGCAAGCTCACTGTTCGGACCCCTTAGGAAACACAGTAGAGTAGAAGAGTGCTCTTTTCTCAAAAGCAGAGCGTGTTTCTTGTAAGGCGAGCTAGCGTTTGTTTCCCAGTCCTAAATGGAGTTGAGTCACATGCAGTTTCTGGTCCTACGAGCAAGAGTTGTTTTCTGGGGAAGAAAGTCACTATTGCACTCCCATTGCCATACACATTACAAATAGCAATCGCGTCTTTTCCCAGCAAGTACAGTGTATTGGACTGAAGAGGAGCTACTGTTCTTGTCAGTTTCCTAAGCAGAGTTGAACGAGATATGGCCCATGTGTGGAGGAAGCACAGTTCTCTTGTTGTGAGCAAGCTCACTGTTCTGGCCCTATAGGAAACACAGTAGATTAGAAGAGTGCTCTTTTCTCTAAAGCAGAGTGTGTTTCTTGTAAGCCGAGCTCGCGTTTGTTTCCCAGTCCTAAATGGAGTTGAGTCACATGCAGTTTTTGGTCCTACGAGCAAGAGTTGTTTTCTGGTAAGAAGAGTCACTATTGCGCTCCAAATGCCATACAAAGTGCAAATAGCACTCGCGTCTGTTCCCAGCAAGTACAGTGTATTGGACTGAATAGGCGCTACTGTTCTTGTCAGTTTCCTAAGCAGAGTTGAACTAGATATGGTCCATGTGTGTAGGAAGCACAGTTCTTTTGTTCTGAGCAAGCTCACTGTTCGGACCCCTTTGGAAACACAGTAGAGTAGAACAGTGCTCTTTTCTCAAAAGCAGAGCGTGTTTCTTGTAAGGTGATCTAGCATTTGTTTCCTAGTCCTAAGTGGAGTTGAATCACATGCAGTTTCTGGTCCTACGAGCAAGAGTTGTTTTCTGGTAAGGAAAGTCACTATTGTGCTCCCATTGCCATACACTTTACAAATAGCACTCGCGACTGCTCCGAGCAATTACAGTGTATCGGACTGAAGAGGAGCTACTGTTCTTGTCAGTTTCCTAATCAGAGTTGACCTAGATATATCCCGTGTGAAGGAAGCACAGTTCTTTTGTTCTGAGCAAGCTCACTGTTCTAGCCCTATACGAAACACAGTAGAGTAGAAGAGTGCTCTTTTCTCAAAAGCAGAGTGTGTTTCTTGTAAGGCGAGCTAGCGTTTGTTTCCCAGTCCTAAATGGAGTTGAATCACATGCAGTTTCTGTTCCTACGAGCAAGGGTTGTTTTCTGGTAAGGAAAGTCACTATTGCGCTCCCATTGCCATACACAGTGCAAATAGCACTCGCGTCTGTTCCAGCAAGTACAGTGTATTGGACTGAAGAGGAGCTACTGTTCTTGTCAGTTTCCTAAGCAGAGTTGAAGGAGATATGGCCTGTGTGTGTAGGAAGCACAGTTCTCTTGTTCTGAGCAAGCTCACTGTTCTGGTCCTATAGGAAACACAGTAGAGTAGAAGAGTGCTCTTTTCTCTAAAGCAGAGTGTGTTTCTTGTAAGGCGAGCTTGTGTTTTTTTCCTAGTCCTAAATGGAGTTGAATCATATGCAGTTTCTAGTCCTACGAGCAAGAGTTGTTTTCTGGGAAAGAAAGTCACTATTGCACTCACATTGCCATACACATTACAAATAGCACTCGCGTCTGTTCCCAACAAGTACAGTGTATTGGACTGAATAGGATCTACTGTTCTTGTCAGGTTTATAAGCAGATTTGAACTAGATATGGCCGTATGTGTAGGAAGCACAGTTTTTTTGTTCTGAGCAAGCTCACTGTTCGGACCCCATAGGAAACACAGTAGAGTAGAAGAGTGCTCTTTTCTCTAAAGCAGAGTGTGTTCCTTGTAATGCGAGCTAGCATTTGTTTCCCAGTCCTCAATGGAGTTGAATCACATGCAATATCTGATCCTACGAGCAAGAGTTGTTTTCTGGAAATGAAAGTCACTATTGCGCTCCCATTGCCATACACAGTGCAAATAGCACTGGTGTCTGTTCCCAGCAAGTATAGTGTTTTGGACTGAAGAGGAGCTACTGTTCTTGTCAGTTTCCTAAGCAGAGTTGAACTAGATATGGCCCGTGGGTGAAGGAAGCACATTTTTTTTGTTCTGAGCAAGCTCACTGTTGGGAACACAAAGGAAACACAGTAGAATTGAAGAGTGCTCTTTTCTCAAAAGCAGAGTGTCTTTCTTGGAAGGCGAGCTAGCGTTTGTTTCCCAGTCCTAAAAGGAGTTGAGTTGAGTCACATGCAGTTTTTTGTCCTACGAGCAAGATTTGTTTTCTGGTAAGACGAGTAACTATTGTGCTCCAAATGCCATACACGGTGCAAATAGCACTGGCGTCTGTTCCCCGCAAGTACAGTGTATTGGACTGAAGAGGAGCTACTGTTCTTGTCAGTTTCCTAAGCAGAGTTGAACTAGATATGACCCGTGTGTGTAGGAAGCACAGTTCTTTTGTTCTGAGCAAGCTCACTGTTCAGACCCCATAGGAAACACAGTAGAGTAGAAGAGTGCTCTTTACTCTAAAGCAGAGTGTGTTTCTTGTAAGGCGAGCTAGCGTTTGTTTCCCAGTCCTAAATGGAGTTGAATCACATGCAGTTTCTGGTCCTAGGAGGAAGAGTTGTTTTTTGGGGATGAAAGTCACTATTGCACTCCCCTTGCCATACACAGTGCAAATAGCACTCGCATCTGTTCCCAGCAAGTACAGTGTATTGAACTGAAGAGGAGCTACTGTTCTTGTCAGTTTCCTAAGCAGAGTTGAACTAGATATGGCCCGTGTGTGTAGGAAGCACAGTTCTTTTGTTCTGCGCAAGCTCACTGTTCTGGCCCTATAGGAAACACAGTAGAGTCGAAGTGTGCTCTTTTCTCTAAAGCAGAGAGTGTTTCTTGTAAGGCAAGCTAGCGTTTGTTTCCCAGTCCTAAATGGAGTTGAATGACATGCAGTTTCTGGTCCTACGAGCAAGAGTTGTTTTCTGGTAAGAAGAGTCACTATTGTGCTGCCATTGCCATACACAGGACAAAGAGCACTGTTGTCTCTTTCCAGCAGTTTAGTGTATTGGACTGAGGAGGAGCTACTGTTCTTGTCAGGTACCTAAGCAGAATTGAACTAAGTATGGCGGTGTGTGTAGGAAGCACAGTTTTTTTGTTCTGAGCAAGCTCACTGTTCGGACCTCATAGGAATCACAGAAGAGTAGAAGAGTGCTCTTTTCTCCAAAGCAGAGTGTGTTTCTTGTAAGGCGAGCTAGTGTTTGTTTCACAGTCCTAAATGGAGTCGAATCACATGAAGTTTCTGGTCCTATGAGCAAGAGCTGTTTTCTGGTAAGAAGAGTCACTATTGTGCTCCCATTGTCATACACAGTGCAAATAGCACTGGCGTCTGTTCCCAGCATGTACAGTGTATTGGACTGAAGAGGATCTACTGTTCTTGTCAGGTTCCTAAGCAGAGTTGAACTAGATATGGCCGTGTGTGTAGGAAGCACACTTCTTTTGTTCTGAGCAAGCTCACTCTTCTGGCCCTGTAGGAATCACAGTAGAGTAGAAGAGTGCTCTTTTCTCAAAAGCAGAGTGTGTTTCTTGTAAGGCGAGCTAGCGTTTGTTTCCCAGTCCTAAATGGAGTTGAATCACATGCAGGTTCTGGTCCTACGAGCAAGAGTTGTTTTCTGGTAAGGAAAGTCACTATTGTGCTCCCATGGTCATACACAGTGCAAATAGCACTCGCGTCTGTTCCCAGCAAGTACAGTGTATCGGACTGAAGAGAAGCTACTGTTCTTGTCAGTTTCCTAAGCAGAGTTGAACGAGATATGTCCCATGTGTGTAGGAAGCACAGTTCTTTTGTTCTGAGCAAGGTCACTGTTTGGAACCCATAGGAAACACAGTAGAGTAGAAGAGTGCTCTTTTCTCAAAAGCAGAGTGTGTTTTTTGTAAGGCAAGCTAGCGTTTGCTTCCCAGACCTAAGTGAAGTTTAATCACATGCAGTTTCTGGTCCTACGAGCAAGAGTTGTTTTCTGGTAAGAAGAGTCACTATTGCGCTGCCATTGCCATACACAGTGCAAATAGCATTCGCATCTGTTCCCAGCAAGTACAGTGTATTGGACTCAGAGGATCTACTATTCTTGTCAGGTTCCTAAGCAGAGTTGAACTAGTTATGGCCGTGTGTGTAGGAAGCACAATTTTATTTTTCTGAGCAAGCTCACTGTTGGGAACACATAGGAAACACAGTAGAATTGAAGAGTGCTCTTTTCTCAAAAGCAGAGTGTGTTTCTTGGAAGGCGAGCTAGCGTTTGTTTCCCAGTCCTAAATGGAGTTGAGTCACATGCAGTTTTTTGTCCTACGAGTAAGATTTGTTTTCTGGTAAGACGAGTCACTATTGTGCTCCAATTGCCATACACAGTGCAAATAGCACTGGCGACTGTTCTCAGCAAGTACAGTGTATCGAACTGAAGAGGAACTACTGTTCTTGTCAGTTTCCTAAGCAGAGTTGAACTAGATATGGCCCGTGTGTGTAGGAAGCACAGTTCTTTTGTTCTGGGTAAGCTCACTGTTCTGGCCCTGTAGGAAACACAGTAGAGTCGATGTGTGCTCTTTTCTCTAAAGCAGAGTGTGTTTCTTGTAAGCCGAGCTGGCGATTGTTTCCTAGTCCTAAATGGAGTGGAATCACATGCAGTTTCTGGTCCTATGAGCAAGAGTTTTTTTCTGGTGAGGAAAGTCACTATTGCACTCCCATTGCCATACACAGTGCAAATAGCATTCGCATCTGTTCCCAGCAATTACAGTGTATTGAACTGAAGAGGAGCTAATGTTCTTGTCAGTTTCCTAAGCAGAGTTGAACAAGATATGGCCCGTGTGTGTAGGAAGCACAGATCTTTTGTTCTGCGCAAGCTCACTGTTCTGGCCCTATAGGAAACACAGTAGAGTAGAAGAGTGCTCTTTTCTCAAAAGCAGAGTGTGTTTCTTGTAAGGCGAGCTAGCGTTTGTTTCCCAGTCCTAAATGGAGTTGAATGACATGCAGTTTCTGGTCCTTCGAGCAAGAGTTGTTTTGTGGTAAGAAGAGTCACTATTGCGCTGCCATTGACATACACAGGACAAATAGCACTGTTGTCTCTTTCCAGCAGTACAGTGTATTGGTCTGAAGAGGAGCTACTGTTCTTGTCAGGTACCTAAGCAGAATTGAACTAAGTATGGCGGTGTGTGTAGGAAGCACAGTTCTTTTGTTCTGAGTAATCTCACTGTTCTGGCACTATAGGAAACACAGTAGAGTAGATGAGTGCTCTTTCCTCTAAAGCAGAGTGTGTTTCTTGTAAGACAAGCGAGCCTTTCTTTTCCAGTCCTAAATGGAGTGGAATCACATGCAGTTTCTGGTCCTACGAGCAAGAGTTGTTTTATGGTAAGAAGAGTTACTGTTGCGCTGCAATTGCCATACAAAGGACAAATAGCACTGGCGTCTGTTCTGAGCAAGTACAGTGTATTGGACTGAAGAGGATCTACTGCTCTTGTCAGGTTCCTAAGCAGAGTTGAACTAGATATGGCCGTGTGTAGGAAGCACAGTTTTTTTGTTCTGAGCAAGCTCACTGTTGGGAACACATAGGAAACACAGTAGAATTGAAGAGTGCTCTTTTCTCAAAAGCAGAGTGTGTTTCTTGTAAGGCGAGCTAGCGTTTGTTTCCCACTCCTAAATGGAGATGAATCAATGCAGTTTCTGGTCCTATGAGCAAGAGTTGTTTTCCGGTAAGGAAAGTCACTATTGCGCTCCCATTGCCATACACAGTGCAAATAGCACTCGCGTCTGTTCCCAGCAAGTACAGTGTATCGGACTGAAGAGGAGCTACTGTTCTTGTCAGTTTCCTAAGCAGAGTTGAACTAGATATGGCCCGTTCGTGTAGGAGGCACAGTTCTTTTGTTCTGAGCAAGCTCACTGTTCGGACCCCATAGGAAACACAGTAGAGTAGAAGAGTGCTCTTTTCTCTAAAGCAGAGTGTGTTTCTTGTAAGGCGAGCTGGCGTTTTTTTCCTAGTCCTAAATGGAGTGGAATCACATGCAGTTTCTGGTCCTACGAGCAAGAGTTTTTTTCTGGTAAGGAAAGTCACTATTGCACTCCCATTGCCATACACAGTGCAAATAGCATTCGCATCTGTTCCCAGCAAGTACAGTGTATTGAACTGAAGAGGAGCTACTGTTCTTGTCAGTTTCCTAAGCAGAGTTGAACTAGATATGGCCCGTGTGTGTAGGAAGCACAGTTCTTTTGTTCTGAGCAAGCTCACTGTTCTGGCCCTATAGGAAATACAGTAGAGTAGAGGAGTGCTCTTTTCTCTAAAGCAGAGTGTGTTTCTTGTAAGGCGAGCTAGCGTTTGTTTCCCAGTCCTAAATGGAGTTGAATCACATGCAGTTTCTGGTCCTACGAGCAAGAGTTGTTTTTTGGGGATGAAAGTCACTATTGCACTCCTCTTGCCATACACAGTGCAAATAGCACTCGCATCTGTTCCCAGCAAGTACAGTGTATTGAACTGAAGAGGAGCTACTGTTCTTGTGAGTTTCCTAAGCAGAGTTGAACTAGATATGGCCCCTGTGTGTAGGAAGCACAGTTCTTTTGTTCTGGGCAAGCTCACTGTTCTGGCCCTATAGGAAACACAGTAGAGTCGAAGTGTGCTCTTTTCTCTAAAGCAGAGAGTGTTTCTTGTAAGGCAAGCTAGCGTTTGTTTCCCAGTCCTAAATGGAGTTGAATGACATGCAGTTTCTGGTCCTACGAGCAAGAGTTGTTTTCTGGTAAGAAGAGTCACTATTGTGCTGCCATTGCCATACACAGGACAAAGAGCACTGTTGTCTCTTTCCAGCAGTTCAGTGTATTGGACTGAGGAGGAGCTACTGTTCTTGTCAGGTACCTAGGCAGAATTGAACTAAGTATGGCGGTGTGTGTAGGAAGCACAGTTTTTTTGTTCTGAGCAAGCTCACTGTTCGGACCTCATAGGAATCACAGAAGAGTAGAAGAGTGCTCTTTTCTCTATAGCAGAGTGTGTTTCTTGTAAGGCGAGCTAGCGTTTGTTTCCCAGTCCTAAATGGAGTTGAATCACATGCAGTTTCGGGTCTTACGAGCAAGAGATGTTTTCTGGTAAGGAAAGTCACTATTGTGCTCCCATTGACATCCACAGTGCAAATAGCACTAGCATCTGTTCCCAGCAATTACAGTGTATCGGACTGAAGAGGAGCTACTGTTCTTGTCAGTTTCCTAAGCAGAGTTGAACTAGATATGGCCCATGTGTGTAGGAAGCACAGCTCTTTTGTTCTGAGCAAGCTCACTGTTCGGACCCCTTAGGAAACACAGTAGAGTAGAAGAGTGCTCTTTTCTCAAAAGCAGAGCGTGTTTCTTGTAAGGCGAGCTAGCGTTTGTTTCCCAGTCCTAAATGGAGTTGAGTCACATGCAGTTTCTGGTCCTACGAGCAAGAGTTGTTTTCTGGGGAAGAAAGTCACTATTGCACTCCCATTGCCATACACATTACAAATAGCAATCGCGTCTTTTCCCAGCAAGTACAGTGTATTGGACTGAAGAGGAGCTACTGTTCTTGTCAGTTTCCTAAGCAGAGTTGAACGAGATATGGCCCATGTGTGGAGGAAGCACAGTTCTCTTGTTGTGAGCAAGCTCACTGTTCTGGCCCTATAGGAAACACAGTAGATTAGAAGAGTGCTCTTTTCTCTAAAGCAGAGTGTGTTTCTTGTAAGCCGAGCTCGCGTTTGTTTCCCAGTCCTAAATGGAGTTGAGTCACATGCAGTTTTTGTTCCTACGAGCAAGAGTTGTTTTCTGGTAAGAAGAGTCACTATTGCGCTCCAAATGCCATACAAAGTGCAAATAGCACTCGCGTCTGTTCCCAGCAAGTACAGTGTATTGGACTGAATAGGCGCTACTGTTCTTGTCAGTTTCCTAAGCAGAGTTGAACTAGATATGGTCCATGTGTGTAGGAAGCACAGTTCTTTTGTTCTGAGCAAGCTCACTGTTCGGACCCCTTTGGAAACACAGTAGAGTAGAACAGTGCTCTTTTCTCAAAAGCAGAGCGTGTTTCTTGTAAGGTGATCTAGCATTTGTTTCCTAGTCCTAAGTGGAGTTGAATCACATGCAGTTTCTGGTCCTACGAGCAAGAGTTGTTTTCTGGTAAGGAAAGTCACTATTGTGCTCCCATTGCCATACACTTTACAAATAGCACTCGCGACTGCTCCGAGCAATTACAGTGTATCGGACTGAAGAGGAGCTACTGTTCTTGTCAGTTTCCTAATCAGAGTTGACCTAGATATATCCCGTGTGAAGGAAGCACAGTTCTTTTGTTCTGAGCAAGCTCACTGTTCTAGCCCTATACGAAACACAGTAGAGTAGAAGAGTGCTCTTTTCTCAAAAGCAGAGTGTGTTTCTTGTAAGGCGAGCTAGCGTTTGTTTCCCAGTCCTAAATGGAGTTGAATCACATGCAGTTTCTGTTCCTACGAGCAAGGGTTGTTTTCTGGTAAGGAAAGTCACTATTGCGCTCCCATTGCCATACACAGTGCAAATAGCACTCGCGTCTGTTCCAGCAAGTACAGTGTATTGGACTGAAGAGGAGCTACTGTTCTTGTCAGTTTCCTAAGCAGAGTTGAAGGAGATATGGCCTGTGTGTGTAGGAAGCACAGTTCTCTTGTTCTGAGCAAGCTCACTGTTCTGGTCCTATAGGAAACACAGTAGAGTAGAAGAGTGCTCTTTTCTCTAAAGCAGAGTGTGTTTCTTGTAAGGCGAGCTTGTGTTTTTTTCCTAGTCCTAAATGGAGTTGAATCATATGCAGTTTCTAGTCCTACGAGCAAGAGTTGTTTTCTGGGAAAGAAAGTCACTATTGCACTCACATTGCCATACACATTACAAATAGCACTCGCGTCTGTTCCCAACAAGTACAGTGTATTGGACTGAATAGGATCTACTGTTCTTGTCAGGTTTATAAGCAGATTTGAACTAGATATGGCCGTATGTGTAGGAAGCACAGTTTTTTTGTTCTGAGCAAGCTCACTGTTCGGACCCCATAGGAAACACAGTAGAGTAGAAGAGTGCTCTTTTCTCTAAAGCAGAGTGTGTTCCTTGTAATGCGAGCTAGCATTTGTTTCCCAGTCCTCAATGGAGTTGAATCACATGCAATATCTGATCCTACGAGCAAGAGTTGTTTTCTGGAAATGAAAGTCACTATTGCGCTCCCATTGCCATACACAGTGCAAATAGCACTGGTGTCTGTTCCCAGCAAGTATAGTGTTTTGGACTGAAGAGGAGCTACTGTTCTTGTCAGTTTCCTAAGCAGAGTTGAACTAGATATGGCCCGTGGGTGAAGGAAGCACATTTTTTTTGTTCTGAGCAAGCTCACTGTTGGGAACACAAAGGAAACACAGTAGAATTGAAGAGTGCTCTTTTCTCAAAAGCAGAGTGTCTTTCTTGGAAGGCGAGCTAGCGTTTGTTTCCCAGTCCTAAAAGGAGTTGAGTTGAGTCACATGCAGTTTTTTGTCCTACGAGCAAGATTTGTTTTCTGGTAAGACGAGTAACTATTGTGCTCCAAATGCCATACACGGTGCAAATAGCACTGGCGTCTGTTCCCCGCAAGTACAGTGTATTGGACTGAAGAGGAGCTACTGTTCTTGTCAGTTTCCTAAGCAGAGTTGAACTAGATATGACCCGTGTGTGTAGGAAGCACAGTTCTTTTGTTCTGAGCAAGCTCACTGTTCAGACCCCATAGGAAACACAGTAGAGTAGAAGAGTGCTCTTTACTCTAAAGCAGAGTGTGTTTCTTGTAAGGCGAGCTAGCGTTTGTTTCCCAGTCCTAAATGGAGTTGAATCACATGCAGTTTCTGGTCCTAGGAGGAAGAGTTGTTTTTTGGGGATGAAAGTCACTATTGCACTCCCCTTGCCATACACAGTGCAAATAGCACTCGCATCTGTTCCCAGCAAGTACAGTGTATTGAACTGAAGAGGAGCTACTGTTCTTGTCAGTTTCCTAAGCAGAGTTGAACTAGATATGGCCCGTGTGTGTAGGAAGCACAGTTCTTTTGTTCTGCGCAAGCTCACTGTTCTGGCCCTATAGGAAACACAGTAGAGTCGAAGTGTGCTCTTTTCTCTAAAGCAGAGAGTGTTTCTTGTAAGGCAAGCTAGCGTTTGTTTCCCAGTCCTAAATGGAGTTGAATGACATGCAGTTTCTGGTCCTACGAGCAAGAGTTGTTTTCTGGTAAGAAGAGTCACTATTGTGCTGCCATTGCCATACACAGGACAAAGAGCACTGTTGTCTCTTTCCAGCAGTTTAGTGTATTGGACTGAGGAGGAGCTACTGTTCTTGTCAGGTACCTAAGCAGAATTGAACTAAGTATGGCGGTGTGTGTAGGAAGCACAGTTTTTTTGTTCTGAGCAAGCTCACTGTTCGGACCTCATAGGAATCACAGAAGAGTAGAAGAGTGCTCTTTTCTCCAAAGCAGAGTGTGTTTCTTGTAAGGCGAGCTAGTGTTTGTTTCACAGTCCTAAATGGAGTCGAATCACATGAAGTTTCTGGTCCTATGAGCAAGAGCTGTTTTCTGGTAAGAAGAGTCACTATTGTGCTCCCATTGTCATACACAGTGCAAATAGCACTGGCGTCTGTTCCCAGCATGTACAGTGTATTGGACTGAAGAGGATCTACTGTTCTTGTCAGGTTCCTAAGCAGAGTTGAACTAGATATGGCCGTGTGTGTAGGAAGCACACTTCTTTTGTTCTGAGCAAGCTCACTCTTCTGGCCCTGTAGGAATCACAGTAGAGTAGAAGAGTGCTCTTTTCTCAAAAGCAGAGTGTGTTTCTTGTAAGGCGAGCTAGCGTTTGTTTCCCAGTCCTAAATGGAGTTGAATCACATGCAGGTTCTGGTCCTACGAGCAAGAGTTGTTTTCTGGTAAGGAAAGTCACTATTGTGCTCCCATGGTCATACACAGTGCAAATAGCACTCGCGTCTGTTCCCAGCAAGTACAGTGTATCGGACTGAAGAGAAGCTACTGTTCTTGTCAGTTTCCTAAGCAGAGTTGAACGAGATATGTCCCATGTGTGTAGGAAGCACAGTTCTTTTGTTCTGAGCAAGGTCACTGTTTGGAACCCATAGGAAACACAGTAGAGTAGAAGAGTGCTCTTTTCTCAAAAGCAGAGTGTGTTTTTTGTAAGGCAAGCTAGCGTTTGCTTCCCAGACCTAAGTGAAGTTTAATCACATGCAGTTTCTGGTCCTACGAGCAAGAGTTGTTTTCTGGTAAGAAGAGTCACTATTGCGCTGCCATTGCCATACACAGTGCAAATAGCATTCGCATCTGTTCCCAGCAAGTACAGTGTATTGGACTCAGAGGATCTACTATTCTTGTCAGGTTCCTAAGCAGAGTTGAACTAGTTATGGCCGTGTGTGTAGGAAGCACAATTTTATTTTTCTGAGCAAGCTCACTGTTGGGAACACATAGGAAACACAGTAGAATTGAAGAGTGCTCTTTTCTCAAAAGCAGAGTGTGTTTCTTGGAAGGCGAGCTAGCGTTTGTTTCCCAGTCCTAAATGGAGTTGAGTCACATGCAGTTTTTTGTCCTACGAGTAAGATTTGTTTTCTGGTAAGACGAGTCACTATTGTGCTCCAATTGCCATACACAGTGCAAATAGCACTGGCGACTGTTCTCAGCAAGTACAGTGTATCGAACTGAAGAGGAACTACTGTTCTTGTCAGTTTCCTAAGCAGAGTTGAACTAGATATGGCCCGTGTGTGTAGGAAGCACAGTTCTTTTGTTCTGGGTAAGCTCACTGTTCTGGCCCTGTAGGAAACACAGTAGAGTCGATGTGTGCTCTTTTCTCTAAAGCAGAGTGTGTTTCTTGTAAGCCGAGCTGGCGATTGTTTCCTAGTCCTAAATGGAGTGGAATCACATGCAGTTTCTGGTCCTATGAGCAAGAGTTTTTTTCTGGTGAGGAAAGTCACTATTGCACTCCCATTGCCATACACAGTGCAAATAGCATTCGCATCTGTTCCCAGCAATTACAGTGTATTGAACTGAAGAGGAGCTAATGTTCTTGTCAGTTTCCTAAGCAGAGTTGAACAAGATATGGCCCGTGTGTGTAGGAAGCACAGATCTTTTGTTCTGCGCAAGCTCACTGTTCTGGCCCTATAGGAAACACAGTAGAGTAGAAGAGTGCTCTTTTCTCAAAAGCAGAGTGTGTTTCTTGTAAGGCGAGCTAGCGTTTGTTTCCCAGTCCTAAATGGAGTTGAATGACATGCAGTTTCTGGTCCTTCGAGCAAGAGTTGTTTTGTGGTAAGAAGAGTCACTATTGCGCTGCCATTGACATACACAGGACAAATAGCACTGTTGTCTCTTTCCAGCAGTACAGTGTATTGGTCTGAAGAGGAGCTACTGTTCTTGTCAGGTACCTAAGCAGAATTGAACTAAGTATGGCGGTGTGTGTAGGAAGCACAGTTCTTTTGTTCTGAGTAATCTCACTGTTCTGGCACTATAGGAAACACAGTAGAGTAGATGAGTGCTCTTTCCTCTAAAGCAGAGTGTGTTTCTTGTAAGACAAGCGAGCCTTTCTTTTCCAGTCCTAAATGGAGTGGAATCACATGCAGTTTCTGGTCCTACGAGCAAGAGTTGTTTTATGGTAAGAAGAGTTACTGTTGCGCTGCAATTGCCATACAAAGGACAAATAGCACTGGCGTCTGTTCTGAGCAAGTACAGTGTATTGGACTGAAGAGGATCTACTGCTCTTGTCAGGTTCCTAAGCAGAGTTGAACTAGATATGGCCGTGTGTAGGAAGCACAGTTTTTTTGTTCTGAGCAAGCTCACTGTTGGGAACACATAGGAAACACAGTAGAATTGAAGAGTGCTCTTTTCTCAAAAGCAGAGTGTGTTTCTTGTAAGGCGAGCTAGCGTTTGTTTCCCACTCCTAAATGGAGATGAATCAATGCAGTTTCTGGTCCTATGAGCAAGAGTTGTTTTCCGGTAAGGAAAGTCACTATTGCGCTCCCATTGCCATACACAGTGCAAATAGCACTCGCGTCTGTTCCCAGCAAGTACAGTGTATCGGACTGAAGAGGAGCTACTGTTCTTGTCAGTTTCCTAAGCAGAGTTGAACTAGATATGGCCCGTTCGTGTAGGAGGCACAGTTCTTTTGTTCTGAGCAAGCTCACTGTTCGGACCCCATAGGAAACACAGTAGAGTAGAAGAGTGCTCTTTTCTCTAAAGCAGAGTGTGTTTCTTGTAAGGCGAGCTGGCGTTTTTTTCCTAGTCCTAAATGGAGTGGAATCACATGCAGTTTCTGGTCCTACGAGCAAGAGTTTTTTTCTGGTAAGGAAAGTCACTATTGCACTCCCATTGCCATACACAGTGCAAATAGCATTCGCATCTGTTCCCAGCAAGTACAGTGTATTGAACTGAAGAGGAGCTACTGTTCTTGTCAGTTTCCTAAGCAGAGTTGAACTAGATATGGCCCGTGTGTGTAGGAAGCACAGTTCTTTTGTTCTGAGCAAGCTCACTGTTCTGGCCCTATAGGAAATACAGTAGAGTAGAGGAGTGCTCTTTTCTCTAAAGCAGAGTGTGTTTCTTGTAAGGCGAGCTAGCGTTTGTTTCCCAGTCCTAAATGGAGTTGAATCACATGCAGTTTCTGGTCCTACGAGCAAGAGTTGTTTTTTGGGGATGAAAGTCACTATTGCACTCCTCTTGCCATACACAGTGCAAATAGCACTCGCATCTGTTCCCAGCAAGTACAGTGTATTGAACTGAAGAGGAGCTACTGTTCTTGTGAGTTTCCTAAGCAGAGTTGAACTAGATATGGCCCCTGTGTGTAGGAAGCACAGTTCTTTTGTTCTGGGCAAGCTCACTGTTCTGGCCCTATAGGAAACACAGTAGAGTCGAAGTGTGCTCTTTTCTCTAAAGCAGAGAGTGTTTCTTGTAAGGCAAGCTAGCGTTTGTTTCCCAGTCCTAAATGGAGTTGAATGACATGCAGTTTCTGGTCCTACGAGCAAGAGTTGTTTTCTGGTAAGAAGAGTCACTATTGTGCTGCCATTGCCATACACAGGACAAAGAGCACTGTTGTCTCTTTCCAGCAGTTCAGTGTATTGGACTAAGGAGGAGCTACTGTTCTTGTCAGGTACCTAGGCAGAATTGAACTAAGTATGGCGGTGTGTGTAGGAAGCACAGTTTTTTTGTTCTGAGCAAGCTCACTGTTCGGACCTCATAGGAATCACAGAAGAGTAGAAGAGTGCTCTTTTCTCTAAAGCAGAGTGTGTTTCTTGTAAGGCGAGCTAGTGTTTGTTTCACAGTCCTAAATGGAGTCGAATCACATGCAGTTTCTGGTCCTATGAGCAAGAGTTGTTTTCTGGTAAGAAGAGTCACTATTGCGCTGCCATTGCCATACACAGGACAAATAGCACTGCCGTCTGTTCCCAGCAAGTACAGTGTATTGGACTGAAGAGGATCTACTATTCTTGTCAGGTTCCTAAGCAGAATTGAACTAGATATGGCCTTGTGTGTAGGAAGCACAGTTCATTTGTTCTGAGCAAGCTCACTGTTCGGACCCCATAGGAAACACAGTAGAGTAGAAGAGGGCTCTTTTCTCAAAAGCAGAGTGTGTTTCATGTAAGGCGAGCTAGCATTTTTTTCCAAGTCCTAAATGGATTTGAATCACATGCAGTTTCTGGTCCTACAAGCAAGAGTTGTTTTCTGGTAAGGAAAATCACTATTGCGCTCCCCTTGCCATACACAGTGCAAATAGCTCTCGCGTTTGTTCCCAGCAAGTACAGTGTATCAGACTGAAGAGGAGCTACTGTTCTTGTCAGTTTCCTAAGCAGAGTTGAACTAGATATGGCCCATGTGTGTAGGAAGCACAGTTCTTCTGTTCTGAGCAAGTTCACTGTTCTGGCCCTATAGGAAACGCAGTAGAGTAGAAGAGTGCTCTTTTCTCAAAGCTAAGTGTATTTTTGTAAGGCGAGCTAGCGTTTGTTTCCTAGTCCTAAATGGAGTGGAATCACATGCAGTTTCTGGTCCTATGAACAAGAGTTGTTTTCTGGTAAAGAAAATCACTATTGTGCTCCCATTGCCCTACACAAGGCAAATAGCACTCACGTCTTTTCCCAGCAAGTACAGTGTATTAGACTGAATAGGAGCTACTGTTCTTTTCAGTTTACTAAGCAGAGTTGAACTAGATATGGTGCGTGTGTGTAGGAAGCACAGTTCTTTTGTTCTGAGCAAGCTCACTGTTTGGAACCCATAGGAAACACAATAGAGTAGAAGAGTGCTCTTTTCTCTAAAGCAGAGTGTGTTTCTTGTAAGGCGAGCTAGCATTTGTTTCCCAGTCCTAAATGGTGTGGAATCACATGCAGTTTCTGGTCCTACGAGCAAGAGTTGTTTTCTGGTAAGGAAAGTCACTATTGCGCTCCCATTGACATACATAGTGCAAATAGCCCATGCGTCTGTTCCCAGCAAGTACAGTGTATCGGACTGAAGAGGAGCTACTGTTCTTGTCAGTTTCCTAAGCAGAGTTGAACTAGGTATGGCCCGTGTGTGTAAGAGGCACATTTCTTATGTTCTGAGCAAGCTCACTGTTCTGGCCCTATAGGAAACACAGTAGAGTAGAAGAGTGCTCTTTTCTCTAAAGCAGAGTGTGTTTCTTGTAAGGCGAGCTCGCATTTGTTTACCAGTCCTGAATTGAGTTGTGTCACATGCAGTTTTTGGTCCTACGAGCAAGAGTTGTTTTCTGGTAAGAAGAGTCACTATTGTGCTCCAAATGCCTTATACAGTGCAAATAGCACTCGCGTCTGTTCCCAGCAAGTACAATGTATTGGACTGAATAGGAGCTACTGTTCTTGGCAGTTTCCTAAAGAGTTTAACTAGATATGGGCCATGTGTGTAGGAATAACAGTTCTTTTGTTCTGAGCAAGCTCACTGTTTGTACCCCATAGGAAACACAGTGGAGTAGAAGAGTGCTCTTTTTTCAAAAGCAGAGTGTGTTTCTTGTAAAGCGTGCTAGAGTTTGTTTCCCAGTCCTAAATGGAGTTGAATCACATGCAGTTTCTGGTCCCACGAGCAAGAGTTGTTTTCTGTTAAGAAGAGTCACTATTGTGCTGCCATTGCCATACACAGGACAAATAGCACTAGCGTCTGTTCCCAGCAAGTACAGTGTATTGGACTGAAGAGGATCTACTGTTGTTGTCACTTTCCTAAGCAGTGTTGAACTAGATATGGCCCGTGTGTATAGGAAGCACAGTTCTTTTGTTCTGAGCAAGCTCACTGTTCGGACCCCGTAGGAAGCACAGTAGAGTAGAAGAGTGCTCTTTTCTCAAAAGCAGAGTGTGTTTCATGTAAGGTGAGCTAGCATTTGTTTCCCAGTCCAAAATGGAGTTGAATCACATGCAGTTTCTGGTCCTACGAGCAAGAATTGTTTTCTTGTAAGGAAAGTCACTATTGCACTCCCAATGCCATACACAGTGCAAATAGTACTCGCGTCTGTTCCCAGCAAGTACAGTGTATCGGACTGAAGAGGAGCTACTGTTCTTGTCAGTTTCCTAAGCAGAGTTGAAGTAGATATGGTCCGTGTGTGTAGGAAGCGCAGTTCTTTTGTTCTGAGCAAGCTCACTGTTCGGACCCCATAGGAAACACAGTAGAGTAGAAGAGTGCTGTTTTCTCTAAAGCTCAGTGTGTTTCTTGTAAGGCGAGCTAGCGTTTGTTTCCCAGTCCTAAATGGAGTGGAATCACATGCAGTTTCTGGTCCTCCGAGCAAGAATTTTTTTCTGGTAAGGAAAGTCACTATTGTGATCCCATTGCCATACACAGTGCAAGTAATACTCGCGTCTGTTTCCAGCAAGTACAGTGTATCAGACTGAAGAGGAGCTACTGTTCTTGTCAGTTTCCTAAGCAGAGTTGAACTAGTTATGGCCCGTGTGTAGGAAGCACAGTTCTTTTGTTCTGTGGAAGCTCACTGTTCTGGTCCTATAGGAAACACAGTAGAGTAGAAGAGTGCTCTTTTCTCTAAAGCAGAGTGTGATTCTTGTAAGGCGAGCTAGCGTTAGTTTCCCAGTCCTAAATGGAGTTGAATCTCATGCAGTTTCTAGTCCTACGAGCAAGAGTTGTTTTATGGTAAGAAGAGTCACTATTGCGCTGCCATTGCCATACACAGGACAAATAGCAATGAGGTCTGTTCCCAGCAAGTACAGTGTATTGGACTGAAGAGGATCTACTGTTCTTGTCAGGTTCCTAAGCAGAATGGAACTAGATATGGCCGTGTGTGTAGGAAGCACAGTTCTTTTGTTCTGAGCAAGCTCACTGTTCGGACACCATAGGAAACACAGTAGAGTATAAGAGTGCTCTTTACTCAAAAGCAGAGTGTGTTTCTTGTAAGGCGAGCTAGCGTTTGTTTCCCAGTCCTAAATGGAGTTGAATCACATGCAGTTTTTGGTCCTAAGAGGAAGAGTTGTTTCCTGGTAAGGAAAGTCACTATTGCGCTCCCCTTGCCATACACAGTGCAAATAGCTCTCGCGTCTGTTCCCAGCAAGTACAGTGTATTCGTATGAAGAGGAGCTACTGTTCTTGTCAGTTTCCTAAGCAGAGATGAATTACATATGGTCCCTGTGTGTAGGAAGCACAGTTCTTTTTTTCTGAGCAAGCTCACTCTTTGGATCCCATAGGAAACACAATAGAGTAGAAGAGTGCTCTTTTTTCTAAAGCACAGTGTGTTTCTTGTAATGCGAGCTAGCGTTTGTTTCCTAGTCCTAAATGGAGTTGAATCACATGCAGTTTCTGGTCCTACAAACAACAGTTGTTTTCTGGTAAGGAAAGTCACTATTGTGCTCCCATTGCCATACACAGGGCAAATAGCACTCGCGTCTTTCCTAGCAAGTACAGTGTATTGGACTGAATAGGAGCTACTGTTCTTGTCAGTTTTCTAAGCAGAGTTGACCTACATATGGTCCGTGTGTGTAGGAAGCACAGTTCTTTTGTTCTGAGCGAGCTCACTGTTCTGGCCTTATAGGAAACACAGTAGAGTAGAAGAGTGCTCTTTTCTCTAAAGCAGAGTGTGTTTCTTGTAAGGCGAGCTAGCGTTTGTTTCCCAGTCCTAAATGGATTTGAGTCACAGGCAGTTTTTGGTACTACGAGCAAGAGTTGTTTTCTGGTAAGAAGAGTCACTATTGTGCTCCAAATGCCATAAACAGTGCAAATAACACTCGCGTCTGTTCCCAGCACGTACAGTGTATCGGACTGAATAGGAGCTACTGTTCTTGTCAGTTTCCTAAGGAGAGTTGAACTAGATGTGGCCCGTGTGTAGGAAGCACAGTTCTTTTGTTCTGAGCAAGCTCACTGTTATGGACCTATAGGAAACACAGTAGAGTAGAAGAGTGCTCTTTTCTCTAAAGCAGAGTGTGTTTCTTGTATGGCGAGCTAGCGTTTATTTCCCAGTCCTAAATGGAGTTGAATCACATGCAGTTTCTGGTCCTACGAGCAAGAGTTGTTTTATGGTAAGAAGAGTCACTATTGCGCTGCCATTGCCATACACAGGACAAATAGCACTGGCGTCTGTTCCCAGCAAGTACAGTGTATTGGACTGAAGAGAATCTACTGTTCTTGTCAGGTTCCTAAGCAGAATTGAACTAGATATGGCCGTGTGTAGGAAGCACAGTTCTTTTGTTCTGAGCAAGCTAACTGTTCGGACCCCATAGGAAACACAGTAGAGTAGAAGAGTGCTCTTTTCTCAAAAACAGAGTGTGTTCCTTGTAAGGCGAGCTACGTTTGTTTCCCATTCCTAAATGGAGTTGAATCACATGCAGTTTCTGGTCCAACGATCAAGAGTTGTTTTCTGGTAAGGAAAGTCACTATTGTGCTTCCATTGCCATACAGTGCAAATAGCACTCACGTCTGTTCCCAGCAAGTACAGTTTATCGGACTGAAGAGGAGCTACTCTTCATGTCAGTTTCCTAAGCAGAGTTGAACTACATATGGTCTGTGTGTGTAGGAAGCACAGTTGTTTTGTTCTGAGCAAGCTTACTGTTTGGACCCCATAGGAAACACAGTAGAGTAGAAGAGTGCTCTCTTCTCTAAAGCAGAGTGTGTTTCTTGTAAGGCAAGCTAGCGTTTGTTTCCCAGTCCTAAATGGAGTTGAATCACATGCAGTTTCTAGTCCTAGGAGCAAGAGTTGTTTTATGGTAAGAAGAGTCACTAATGCGCTGCCATTGCCATACACAGGACAAATAGCACTGGCGTCTGTTCGCAGCAAGTACAGTGTATTGGAATGAAGAGGATCTACTGCTCTTGTCAGGGTCCTAAGCAGAATTGAACTAGATATGTCCGTTTGTGTAGGAAGCACAGTTCTTTTGTTCTGAGCAAGCTCACTGTTCAGACACCATAGGAAACACAATAGAGTAGAAGAGTGCTCTTTTCTCAAAAGCAGAGTGTGTTTTTTGTAAGGCAATCTAGCGTTTGTTTCCCAGTCCTAAATGGAGTTGAATCACATGCAGTTTCTGGTCCTACGAGCAAGAGTTGTTTCCTGGTAAGGAAAGTCGCAATTGCGCTCCATTTGCATTACACAGTACAAATAGCATTCGCGTCTGTTCCCAGCAAGTACAGTGTATCGGACTGAAGAGGAGCTACTGTTCTTGTCAGTTTCCTAAGCAGAGTTGAACTAGATATGGCCAGTGTGTGTAGGAAGCACAGTTCTTTTGTTCTGAGCAAGCTCACTGTTCTGGCCCTATAGGAAACACAGTAGAGTAGAAGAGTGCTGTTTTCTCTAAAGCAGAGTGTGTTTCTTGTAAGGCGAGCTTCTGTTTGTTTTCCAGTCCTAAATGGAGTTGAATCACATGCATTTTCTGGTCCTACGAGCAAGAGTTGTTTCCTGGTAAGGAAAGTCGCAATTGCGCTCCATTTGCCATACACAGTACAAATAGCACTCGCGTCTGTTCCCAGCAATTACAGTGTATCGGACTGAAGAGGAGCTACTGTTCTTGTCAGTTTCCTAAGCAGAGTTGAACTAGATATATCCCGTGTGAAGGAAGCACAGTTCTTTTGTTCTGAGCAAGCTTACTGTTCTAGCCCTATACGAAACACAGTAGAGTAGAAGAGTGCTCTTTTCTCAAAAGCAGAGTGTGTTTCTTGGAAGGCGAGCTAGCGTTTGTTTCCCAGTCCTAAATGGAGTTGAGTCACATGCAGTTTTTTGTCCTGCGAGCAAGATTTGTTTTCTGGTAAGACGAGTAACTATTGTGCTCCAAATGCCATACACAGTGCAAATAGCACTGGCGTCTGTTCCCCGCAAGTACAGTGTATTGGACTGAAGTGGATCTACTATTCTTGTCAGTTTCCTAAGCAGAATTGAACTAGATATGACCGTGTGTGTAGGAAGCACAGTTCTTTTGTTCTGAGCAAGCTCACTGTTTTGGCCCTGTAAGAAACACTTTAGAGTAGAAGAGGGCTCTTTTCTCAAAAGCAGAGTGTGTTTCTTGTAAGGTGAGCTAGCATTTGTTTCCCAGTCCTAAATGGAGTTGAATCTCATGCAGTTTCTGTTCCTACCAGCAAGAGTTGTTTTCTGGTAAGAAGAGTTACTATTGTGCTCCCATTTTCATGTACAGGGCAAATAGCACTCGCGTCTGTTCCCAGCAAGTACAGTGTATTGGACTGAAGAGGAGCTACTATTCTTGTCAGTTTCCTAAGCAGAATTGGACTAGATATGACCATGTGTGTAGGAAGCACAGTTCTTTTGTTCTGAGCAAGATCATTGTTTTGGCCCTATACGAAACACAGTAGCGTAGAAGAGTGCTCTTTTCTCAAAAGCAGAGTGTGTTTCTTGTAAGGCGAGCTAGATTTGTTTCCCAGTCCTAAATGGAGTTGAATCACATGCAGTTTCTTGTCCTACGAGCAAGAGTTGTTTTCTGGTAAGAAGAGTCACTATTGTGCTCCCATTGAAATACACAGGGCAAATAGCACTGGCGTCTGTTCCCATCATGTACAGTGTATTGGACTGAAGAGGATCTACTGTTCTTGTCAGGTTCCTAAGCAGAGTTGAACTAGATATGGCCGTGTGTGTAGGAAGCACAGTTCTTTTGTTCTGATCAAGCTCACTGTTCTGGCCCTATAGGAAACACAGTAGAGTAGAAGAGTGCTCTTTTCTCTAAAGCAGAGTGTTTTTCTTGTAAGGAGAGCTAACGTTTGTTTCCCAGTCCTAAATTGAGTTGAGTCACATGCAGTTTTTGGTCCTACGAGCAAGAGTTGTTTTCTGGTAAGGAGAGACACTATTGCGCTCCAATTGACATACACAGTGCAAATAGCACTCGCGTCTCGTCCCAGCAAGTACATTGTATTGGACTGAATAGGAGCTACTGTTGTTTTCAGTTTCCAAAGCAAAGTTGAACTAGATATGGTCCATGTGTAGGAAGCACAGTTCTTTTGTTCTCAGCAAGCTCACTGTTCTGGCCCTATAGGAAACACAGTAGAGTAGAACAGTGCTCTTTTCTCAAAAGCAGAGTGTGTTTCTTGTAAGGCGAGCTAGCGTTTGTTTCCCAGTCCTAAATGGAGTTGAATCACATGCAGTTTCTGCTCCTACGAGCAAGAGTTTTTTTCTGGTAAGAAGAGACACTATTGCGCTGCCATTGCCATACACAGGAAAAATAGCACTGTTGTCTGTTCCCAGCAGTACAGTGTATTGGACTGAAGAGGATCTACTGTTCTTGTCAGGTTTATAAGCAAAATTGAACTAGATATGGCCGTGTGTGTAGGAAGCACAGTTCTTTAGTTCTGAGCATCTCACTGTTCGGACCCCATCGGAAACACAGTAGAGTAGAAGAGTGCTCTTTTCTCTAAAGCAGATTGTGTTTCTTGTAAGGCGAGCTAGCATTTGTGTCCAGTCCTAAATGGAGTTGAATCACATACAGTTTCTGGTCCTACGAGCAAGAGTTGTTTTCTGGTAAGGAAAGTCACTATTGCGCTCCCATTGCCATACACAGTGCAAATAGCACTCGCGTCTGTTCCCAGCATGTACAGTGTATTGGACTGAAGAGGAGCTACTGTTCTTGTCAGTTTCCAAAGCAGAGTTTTACTAGATATGGCCCGTGTGTGTAGGAAACACAGTTCTTTTGTTCTGAGCAAGCTCACGGTTCTGGCCTTATAGGAAACACAGTAGAGTAGAAAGTGCTCTTTTCTCTAAAGCAGAGTGTGTTTCTTGTAAAGCGAGCTAGCGTTTCTTTCCCAGTCCTAAATGGAGTTGAATCTCATGCAATTTCTGGTCCTACGTGCAAGAGTTGTTTTCTGGTAAGAAGAGTCACTATTGCGCTCCCATTGTCATACACAGGGCAAATAGACTCCCGATTGTTCCCAGCAAGTACAGTGTATTGGACTGAAGAGGATCTATTATATTTGTCAGTTTCCTAAGCAGAATTGGACTAGATATGACCGTGTGTGTAGGAAGCACAGTTCTTTTGTTCTGAGTAAGCTCACTGTTTTGGCCCTATACGAAACACAGTAGAGTAGAAGAGTGCTCTTTTCTCAAAAGCAGTGTGTGTTTCTTGTAAGGCGAGCTAGCATTTTTTTTCCCAGTCCAAAATGGAGTTGAGTCACATGAAGTTTTTGCTCCTACGAGCAAGAGTTGTTTTCTGGTAAGAAGAGTCACTATTGCGCTGCCATTGCCATACACAGGACCAATAGCACTGTTGTCTGTTCCCAGCAGTACAGTGTATTGGACTGAAGAGGATCTACTGTTCTTGTCAGTTTCCTAAGCAGAGTTGAACTAGATATGGTCGGTGTGTGTAGGAAGCACAGTTCTTTTGTTCTGAGCAAGCTCACTGTTCTGGCCCTATAGGAAACACAGTAGAGTAGAAAAGTGCTCTTTTCTCTAAAGCAGAGTGTGTTTCTTGTAAGGCGATCTAGCGTTTGTTTCCCAGTCTTAAATGGAGTTGAATCACATGCAGTTTCTGGTCCTACGAGCAAGAGTTGTTTTATGGTAAGAATAGTCACTATTGTGCTGCCATTGCCATACACAGGACAAATAGCACTCGCGTCTGTTCCCAGCAAGTACAGTGTATTGGACTGAAGAGGAGCTACTGTTCTTGTCAGTTTCCTAAGCAGAGTTGAACTAGATATGGTCGGTGTGTGTAGGAAGCACAGTTCTTTTGTTCTGAGCAAGCTCACTGTTCTGGCCCTATAGGAAACACAGTAGAGTAGAAAAGTGCTCTTTTCTCTAAAGCAGAGTGTGTTTCTTGTAAGGCGAGCTAGCGTTTGTTTCCCAGTCCTAAATGGAGTTGAGTCACATGCAGGTTTTGTTCCTATGAGCAAGAGTTGTTTTCTGGTAAGGAAGTCACTATTGTGTTCCATTTGCCATACACAGTGCAAATAGCACTCGCTTCTGTTCCCAGCAAGTACAGTGTATTGGACTGAAGAGGAGCTACTGTTCTTTCAGGTTCCTAAGCAGAGTTTTACTAGATATGGTCCGTGTGTGTAAGAAGCACAGTTGTTTTGTTCTGAGCAAGCTCACTGTTTGGACCCCATAGGAAACACAGTAGAGTAGAAGAGTGCTCTTTTCTCAAAAGCAGAGTGTGTTCCTTGTAAGGCGAGCTAGCGTTTGTTTCCCATTCCTAAATGGAGTTGAATCCCATGCAGTTTCTGGTCCTACGAGCAAGAGTTGTTTTCTGGTAAGAAGAGTCACTATTGCGCTGCCATTGCCATACACAGGACAAATAGCACTGTTGTCTGTTCCCAGGAGTAGAGTGTATTGGACTGAAGAGGATCAAATGTTCTTGTCAGGTTCCTAAGCAGAATTGAACTAGGTATGGCGGTGTGTGTAGGAAGTACAGTTCTGTTGTTCTGAGCAAGCTCCCTGTTCGGACCTCATAGGAAACACAGTAGAGTAGAAGAGTGCTCTTTTCTCAAAAGCAGAGTGTGTTTCTTGTAAGGCGAGCTAGCGTTTGTTTCCTAGTCCTAAATGGAGTTGAATCACAGGCAGTTTCCGGTACTATGAGCAAGAGTTGTTTTCTGATAAGGAAAGTCACTATTGTGCTCCCATTGCCATACACAGTGCAAATAGCACTGGCGTCTGTTCCCAGCAAGTACAGTGTATTGGACTGAATAGGAGCTACTGTTCTTGTCAGTATCCTAAGCAGAGTAGAACTAGATATGGCCGTGTGTAGGAAGCACAGTTCTTTTGTTCTGAGCAAGCTCACTGTTCTGGCCCTATAGGAAACATAGTAGAGTAGAAGAGGGCTCTTTTCTCAAAGCAGAGTGTGTTTTTTGTAAGGCGAGCTAGCATTTGTTTCCCAGTCCTAAATGGAGTTGAATCACATGCAGTATCTGGTCCTACGAGCAAGAGTTGTTTTCTGGTAAGGAAAGTCACTATTGCGCTCCCATTGCCATAAACAGTGCAAATAGCATATGCGTCTGTTCCCAGCAAGTACAGTGTATCAGACTGAAGAGGAGCTACTGTTCTTGTCAGTTTCCTAAGCAGAGTTGAACTAGATAAGGCCCGTGTGGGTAGGAAGCACAGTTCTTTTTTTCTGAGCAAGCTCACTGTTCTGGCCCTATAGGAAACACAGTGGAGTAGAAGAGTGCTCTTTTCTCAAAAGCAGAGTGTGTTTCTTGTAAAGCGAGCTAGAGTTTGTTTCCCAGTCCTAAATGGAGTTGAATCACATGCAGTTTCTGGTCCTACGAGCAAGAGTTGTTTTCTGGTAAGAAGAGTCACTATTGCGCTGCCATTGCCATACACAGGACAAATAGCACTGCCGTCTGTTCCCAGCAAGTACAGTGTATTGGACTGAAGAGGATCTACTATTCTTGTCAGGTTCCTAAGCAGAATTGAACTAGATATGGCCTTGTGTGTAGGAAGCACAGTTCTTTTGTTCTGAGCAAGTTCACTGTTCGGACCCCATGGGAAACACAATAGAGTAGAAGAGTGCTCTTTTCTCAAAAGCAGAGTGTGTTTCTTGTAAGGCGAGCTAGCGTTTGTTTCCCAGTCCTAAATGGAATTGAGTCACATGGAGTTTTTGGTCCTACGAGCAAGAGTTTTTTTCTGGTAAGACGAGTCACTATTGTGCTCCAATTGCCATACACAGTGCAAATAGCACTCGTGTCTCTTCCCCGCAAGTACAGTGTATTGGACTGAAGAGGAGCTACTGCTCTTGTCAGTTTCCTAAGCAGAGTTGAACTAGATATGTCCCGTGTGTGTAGGAAGCACAGTTCTTTTGTTCTGAGCAAGCTCACTGTTCGGACCAAATAGGAAACACAGTAGAGTAGAAGAGTGCTCTTTTCTCAAAAGCAGAGTGTGTTTCATGTAAGGCGAGCTAGCATTTGTTTCCCAGTTTTAAATGGATTTGAATCACATGCAGTTTCTGGTCCTACGAGCAAGAGTTGTTTTCTGGTAAAGAAAGTCACTATTGCGCTCCCATTGCCATACACAGTGCAAATAGCACTCGCGTCTGTTCCCAGCAAGTACAGTGTATCAGACTGAAGAGGAGCTACTGTTCTTGTCAGTTTCCTAAGCAGAGTTGAGCTAGATATGGCCCGTGTGCAGGAAGCACAGTTCATTTGTTCTGAGCAAGCTCACTATTCTTGCCCTAAATGAAACACAGTAGAGTAGAAGAGTGCTCTTTTCTCAAAAGCAGAGTGTGTTTCTTGTAAGGCGAGCTAGGGTTTGTTTCCCAGTCCTAAATGGAGTTGAATCACATGCAGTTTCTTGTCCTACGAGCAAGAGTTGTTTTTTGGTAAGAAGAGTCACTATTGCGCTGCCATTGCCATACACAGGACAAATAGCACTGCCGTCTGTTCCCAGCAAGTACAGTGTATTGGACTGAAGAGGATCTACTATTCTTGTCAGGTTCCTAAGCAGAATTGAACTAGATATGGCCTTGTGTGTAGGAAGCACAGTTCATTTGTTCTGAGCAAGCTCACTGTTCGGACCCCATAGGAAACACAGTAGAGTAGAAGAGGGCTCTTTTCTCAAAAGCAGAGTGTGTTTCATGTAAGGCGAGCTAGCATTTTTTTCCAAGTCCTAAATGGATTTGAATCACATGCAGTTTCTGGTCCTACAAGCAAGAGTTGTTTTCTGGTAAGGAAAATCACTATTGCGCTCCCCTTGCCATACACAGTGCAAATAGCTCTCGCGTTTGTTCCCAGCAAGTACAGTGTATCAGACTGAAGAGGAGCTACTGTTCTTGTCAGTTTCCTAAGCAGAGTTGAACTAGATATGGCCCGTGTGTGTAGGAAGCACAGTTCTTCTGTTCTGAGCAAGTTCACTGTTCTGGCCCTATAGGAAACGCAGTAGAGTAGAAGAGTGCTCTTTTCTCAAAGCTAAGTGTATTTTTGTAAGGCGAGCTAGCGTTTGTTTCCTAGTCCTAAATGGAGTGGAATCACATGCAGTTTCTGGTCCTATGAACAAGAGTTGTTTTCTGGTAAAGAAAATCACTATTGTGCTCCTATTGCCCTACACAAGGCAAATAGCACTCACGTCTTTTCCCAGCAAGTACAGTGTATTAGACTGAATAGGAGCTACTGTTCTTTTCAGTTTACTAAGCAGAGTTGAACTAGATATGGTGCGTGTGTGTAGGAAGCACAGTTCTTTTGTTCTGAGCAAGCTCACTGTTTGGAACCCATAGGAAACACAATAGAGTAGAAGAGTGCTCTTTTCTCTAAAGCAGAGTGTGTTTCTTGTAAGGCGAGCTAGCATTTGTTTCCCAGTCCTAAATGGTGTGGAATCACATGCAGTTTCTGGTCCTACGAGCAAGAGTTGTTTTCTGGTAAGGAAAGTCACTATTGCGCTCCCATTGACATACATAGTGCAAATAGCCCATGCGTCTGTTCCCAGCAAGTACAGTGTATCGGACTGAAGAGGAGCTACTGTTCTTGTCAGTTTCCTAAGCAGAGTTGAACTAGGTATGGCCCGTGTGTGTAAGAGGCACAGTTCTTATGTTCTGAGCAAGCTCACTGTTCTGGCCCTATAGGAAACACAGTAGAGTAGAAGAGTGCTCTTTTCTCTAAAGCAGAGTGTGTTTCTTGTAAGGCGAGCTCGCATTTGTTTACCAGTCCTGAATTGAGTTGTGTCACATGCAGTTTTTGGTCCTACGAGCAAGAGTTGTTTTCTGGTAAGAAGAGTCACTATTGTGCTCCAAATGCCTTATACAGTGCAAATAGCACTCGCGTCTGTTCCCAGCAAGTACAATGTATTGGACTGAATAGGAGCTACTGTTCTTGGCAGTTTCCTAAAGAGTTTAACTAGATATGGGCCATGTGTGTAGGAATAACAGTTCTTTTGTTCTGAGCAAGCTCACTGTTTGTACCCCATAGGAAACACAGTGGAGTAGAAGAGTGCTCTTTTTTCAAAAGCAGAGTGTGTTTCTTGTAAAGCGTGCTAGAGTTTGTTTCCCAGTCCTAAATGGAGTTGAATCACATGCAGTTTCTGGTCCCACGAGCAAGAGTTGTTTTCTGTTAAGAAGAGTCACTATTGTGCTGCCATTGCCATACACAGGACAAATAGCACTAGTGTCTGTTCCCAGCAAGTACAGTGTATTGGACTGAAGAGGATCTACTGTTGTTGTCACTTTCCTAAGCAGTGTTGAACTAGATATGGCCCGTGTGTATAGGAAGCACAGTTCTTTTGTTCTGAGCAAGCTCACTGTTCGGACCCCGTAGGAAGCACAGTAGAGTAGAAGAGTGCTCTTTTCTCAAAAGCAGAGTGTGTTTCATGTAAGGTGAGCTAGCATTTGTTTCCCAGTCCAAAATGGAGTTGAATCACATGCAGTTTCTGGTCCTACGAGCAAGAATTGTTTTCTTGTAAGGAAAGTCACTATTGCACTCCCAATGCCATACACAGTGCAAATAGTACTCGCGTCTGTTCCCAGCAAGTACAGTGTATCGGACTGAAGAGGAGCTACTGTTCTTGTCAGTTTCCTAAGCAGAGTTGAAGTAGATATGGTCCGTGTGTGTAGGAAGCGCAGTTCTTTTGTTCTGAGCAAGATCACTGTTCGGACCCCATAGGAAACACAGTAGAGTAGAAGAGTGCTGTTTTCTCTAAAGCTCAGTGTGTTTCTTGTAAGGCGAGCTAGCGTTTGTTTCCCAGTCCTAAATGGAGTGGAATCACATGCAGTTTCTGGTCCTCCGAGCAAGAGTTTTTTTCTGGTAAGGAAAGTCACTATTGTGATCCCATTGCCATACACATTGCAAGTAATACTCGCGTCTGTTTCCAGCAAGTACAGTGTATCGTACTGAAGAGGAGGTACTGTTCTTGTCAGTTTCCTAAGCAGAGTTGAACTAGTTATGGCCCGTGTGTAGGAAGCACAGTTCTTTTGTTCTGTGGAAGCTCACTGTTCTGGCCCTATAGGAAACACAGTAGAGTAGAAGAGTGCTCTTTTCTCTAAAGCAGAGTGTGATTCTTGTAAGGCGAGCTAGCGTTAGTTTCCCAGTCCTAAATGGAGTTGATCTCATGCAGTTTCTAGTCCTACGAGCAAGAGTTGTTTTATGGTAAGAAGAGTCACTATTGCGCTGCCATTGCCATACACAGGACAAATAGCAATGAGGTCTGTTCCCACCAAGTGCAGTGTATTGGACTGAAGAGGATCTACTGTTCTTGTCAGGTTCCTAAGCAGAATGGAACTAGATATGGCCGTGTGTGTAGGAAGCACAGTTCTTTTGTTCTGAGCAAGCTCACTGTTCGGACACCATAGGAAACACAGTAGAGTATAAGAGTGCTCTTTACTCAAAAGCAGAGTGTGTTTCTTGTAAGGCAAGCTAGCGTTTGTTTCCCAGTCCTAAATGGAGTTGAATCACATGCAGTTTTTGGTCCTAAGAGGAAGAGTTGTTTCCTGGTAATGAAAGTCACTATTGCGCTCCCCTTGCCATACACAGTGCAAATAGCTCTTCGTCTGTTCCCAGCAAGTACAGTGTATTCGTATGAAGAGGAGCTACTGTTCTTGTCAGTTTCCTAAGCAGAGATGAATTACATATGGTCCCTGTGTGTAGGAAGCACAGTTCTTTTGTTCTGAGCAAGCTCACTCTTTGGATCCCATAGGAAACACAATAGAGTAGAAGAGTGCTCTTTTTTCTAAAGCAGAGTGTGTTTCTTGTAATGCGAGGTAGCGTTTGTTTCCTAGTCCTAAATGGAGTTGAATCACATGCAGTTTCTGGTCCTACAAACAACAGTTGTTTTCTGGTAAGGAAAGTCACTATTGTGCTCCCATTGCCATACACAGGGCAAATAGCACTGGCGTCTTTCCTAGCAAGTACAGTGTATTGGACTGAATAGGAGCTACTGTTCTTGTCAGTTTTCTAAGCAGAGTTGACCTACATATGGTCCGTGTGTGTAGGAAGCACAGTTCTTTTGTTCTGAGCGAGCTCACTGTTCTGGCCCTATAGGAAACACAGTAGAGTAGAAGAGTGCTCTTTTCTCTAAAGCAGAGTGTGTTTCTTGTAAGGCGAGCTAGCGTTTGTTTCCCAGTCCTAAATGGATTTGAGTCACAGGCAGTTTTTGGTACTACGAGCAAGAGTTGTTTTCTGGTAAGAAGAGTCACTATTGTGCTCCAAATGCCATACACAGTGCAAATAACACTCGCGTCTGTTCCCAGCACGTACAGTGTATCGGACTGAATAGGAGCTACTGTTCTTGTCAGTTTCCTAAGGAGAGTTGAACTAGATGTGGCCCGTGTGTAGGAAGCACAGTTGTTTTGTTCTGAGCAAGCTTACTGTTTGGACCCCATAGGAAACACAGTAGAGTAGAAGAGTGCTCTCTTCTCTAAAGCAGAGTGTGTTTCTTGTAAGGCAAGCTAGCGTTTGTTTCCCAGTCCTAAATGGAGTTGAATCACATGCAGTTTCTAGTCCTAGGAGCAAGAGTTGTTTTATGGTAAGAAGAGTCACTAATGCGCTGCCATTCCCATACACAGGACAAATAGCACTGGCGTCTGTTCGCAGCAAGTACAGTGTATTGGAATGAAGAGGATCTACTGCTCTTGTCAGGTTCCTAAGCAGAATTGAACTAGATATGTCCGTTTGTGTAGGAAGCACAGTTCTTTTGTTCTGAGCAAGCTCACTGTTCGGACACCATAGGAAACACAATAGAGTAGAAGAGTGCTCTTTTCTCAAAAGCAGAGTGTGTTTTTTGTAAGGCAATCTAGCGTTTGTTTCCCAGTCCTAAATGGAGTTGAATCACATGCAGTTTCTGGTCCTACGAGCAAGAGTTGTTTCCTGGTAAGGAAAGTCGCAATTGCGCTCCATTTGCCATACACAGTACAAATAGCATTCGCGTCTGTTCCCAGCAAGTACAGTGTATCGGACTGAAGAGGAGCTACTGTTCTTGTCAGTTTCCTAAGCAGAGTTGAACTAGATATGGCCAGTGTGTGTAGGACGCACAGTTCTTTTGTTCTGAGCAAGCTCACTGTTCTGGCCCTATAGGAAACACAGTAGAGTAGAAGAGTGCTCTTTCCTCTAAAGCAGAGTGTGTTTCTTGTAAGGCGAGCTTCTGTTTGTTTTCCAGTCCTAAATGGAGTTGAATCACATGCAGTTTCTGGTCCTACGAGCAAGAGTTGTTTCCTGGTAAGGAAAGTCGCAATTGCGCTCCATTTGCCATACACAGTACAAATAGCATTCGCGTCTGTTCCCAGCAAGTACAGTGTATCGGACTGAAGAGGAGCTACTGTTCTTGTCAGTTTCCTAAGCAGAGTTGAACTAGATATGGCCAGTGTGTGTAGGAAGCACAGTTCTTTTGTTCTGAGCAAGCTCACTGTTCTGGCCCTATAGGAAACACAGTAGAGTAGAAGAGTGCTCTTTTCTCTAAAGCAGAGTGTGTTTCTTGTAAGGCGAGCTTCTGTTTGTTTCCCAGTCCTAAATGGAGTTGAATCACATGCAGTTTCTGGTCCTACGAGCAAGAGTTTTGTTCTGGTAAGAAGAGACACTATTGCGCTGCCGTTGCCATACACAGGACAAATAACACTGGCGTCTTTTCCCCGCAAGTACAGTGTATTGGATGGAAGAGTATCTACTGTTCTTGTCAGGTACCTAAGCAGACTTGAACTAGATATGGCCGTGTGTAGAAAGCACAGGTTTTTTGGCTCTGAGCAAGCTCACTTTCGGAACCCATAGGCAACAGAATAGAGTAGAAGAGTGCTCTTTTCTCAAAAGCAGAGTGTGTATCTTGGAAGGCGAGCTAGCGTTTGGTTCCCAGTCCTAAATGGAGTTGAGTCACATGCAGTTTTTTGTCCTACGAGCAAGAGTTGTTTTCTGGTAAGACGAGTCACTATTGTGCTCCAATAGCCATGCACAGTGCAAATAGCACTCGCGTCTGTTCCCCGCAAGTACAGTGTATTGGACTGAAGAGGATCTACTGTTCTTGTCAGGTTCCTAAGCAGAGTTGAACTAGATATGTCCAGTGTGTGTAGGAAGCACAGTTCTTTTGTTCTGAGCAAGCTCACTGTTCTGGCCCTATAGGAAACACAGAAGAGTAGAAAAGTGCTCTTTTCTCTAAAGCAGAGTGTCTTTCTTGTAAGGCGAGCTAGCGTTTGTTTCCCAGTCCTAAATGGAGTTGAATCACATGCAGTTTCTGGTCCTACGAGCAAGAGTTGTTTTATGGTAAGAATAGTCACTATTGTGCTGCCATTGCCATACACAGGACAAATAGCACAGGCTTCTGTTCCCAGCAAGTACAGTGTATTGGACTGAAGAGGATCTACTGTTCTTGTCAGGTTCCTAATCAGAATTGAACTAGATATGGCCGTGTGTGTAGGAAGCACAGTTCTTTTGTTCTCAGCAAGCTCACTGTTCTGGCCCTCCAATAAACACAGTAGAGTAGAAGAGTGCTCTTTTCTCTAAAGCAGATTGTGTTTATTGTAAGGCGAGCTAGCATTTGTTTCCCAGTCCTAAATGGAGTTGAATCACATACAGTTTCTGGTCCTAGGAGCAAGAGTTGTTTTCTGGTAAGGAAAGTCACTATTGTGCTCCCATTGCCATACACAGTGCAAATAGCACTCGCGTCTGTTCCCAGCAAGTACAGTGTATTGGACTGAAGAGGAGCTACTGTTCTTGTCAGTATCCTAAGCAGAGTTGAACTAGATATGGCCCGTGTGTGTAGGAAGCACAGTTGTTTTGTTCTAGGCAAGCTCACTGTTCTGGCCCTATAGGAAACACAGTAGAGTAGAAGAGTGCTCTTTTCTCTAAAGCAGAGTGTGTTTCTTGTAAGGCGAACTAGCGTTTGTTTCCCAGTCCTAAATGGAGTTGAATCACATGCAGTTTCTGGTCCTACGAGCAAGAGTTGTTTTCTGGTAAGGAAAGTCACTATTGTGTTCCTTTTTCCATACACAGTGCAAATAGTACTGGCGTCTGTTCCTAGCAAGTACAGTGTATCGGACTGAAGAGGAGCTACTTTTCTTGTCAGTTTCCTAAGCAGAGTTGAACTAGTTATGGCCCGTGTGTGTAGGAAGCACAGTTCTTTTGTTCTGAGCAAGCTCACTGTTCTGGCCCTATAGGAAACACAGTAGAGTAGAAGAGTGCTCTTTTCTCTAAAGCAGTGTGTGTTTCTTGTAAGGCGAGCTAGCGTTTGTTTCCCAGTCCTAAATGGAGTTGAATCACATGTAGTTTGTAGTTCTATGAGCAAGAGTTGTTTTATGGTAAGAAGAGTCACTATTGCGCTGCCATTGCCATACCCAGGACAAATAGCACTGGCGTCTGTTCCCAGCAAGTACAGTGTATTGGACTGAAGAGGATCTACTGTTCTTGTCAGGTTCCTAAGCAGAATTGAACTAGATATGGCCATGTGTGCTGGAAGCACAGTTCTTTTGTTCTGAGCAAGCTCACTGTTAAGACACCATAGGAAAAACAGTAGAGTAGAAGAGCGCTCTTTTCTCAAAAGCAGAGTGTGTTACTTGTAAGGCGACCTATCGTTTGTTTCCCAGTCCTAAATGGTGTGGAATCACATGCAGTTTCTGGTCCTATGAGCAAGAGTTGTTTTCTGGTAAGGAAAGTCACTATTGCGCTCCCATTGCCATACACAGTGCAAATAGCCCATGTGTCTGTTCCCAGCAAGTACAGTGTATCGGACTGAAGAGGAGCTACTGTTCTTGTCAGTTTCCTAAGCAGAGTTGAACTAGATATGGCCCGTGTGTTTAGGAGGCACAGTTCTTATGTTCTGAGCAAGCTCACTGTTCTGGCCCTACAGGAAACACAGTAGAGTAGAAGAGTGCTCTTTTCTCTAAAGCAGAGTGTGTTTCTTGTAAGGCGAGCTCGCATTTGTTTCCCAGTCCTAAATGGAGTTGAGTCACATGCATTTTTTGTCCTACGACGAAGAGTTGTTTTCTGGTATGAAGAGTCACTATTGCGATCCAAATGCCTTATACAATGCAAATAGCACTCGCGTCTGTTCCCAGCAATTACAGTGTATTGGACTGAAGAGGATCTACTGTTCTTGTCAGGTTCCTAAGCAGAATTGAACTAGATATGGCCTTGTGTGTAGGAAGCAAAGTTCTTTTGTTCTGAGCAAGTTCACTGTTCGGACCCCATAGGAAACACAGTAGAGAAGAAGAGTGCTCTTTTCTCAAAAGCAGAGTGTGTTTCTTGTAAGGCGAGCTAGCGTTTGTTTCCTAGTTTTAAATGGAGTGGAATCACATGCAGTTTCTGGTCCTACGAGTAAGAGTTGTTTTCTGGTAAGGAAAGTCACTATTCCGCTCCCTTTGCCATACGCAGTGCAAATAGCACTCGCGTCTTTTCCCAGCAAGTACAGTGTATCGGACTGAAGAGGAGCTACTGTTCTTGTCAGTTTCCTAAGCAGAGTTGAACTAGATATGGCCTGTGTGTTTAGGAAGCACAGTTATTATGTTCTGAGCAAGCTCACTGTTCTGGCCCTATAGGAAACACAATAGAGTAGAAGAGTGCTCTTTTCTCTAAAGCAGAGTGTGTTTCTTTTAAGGCGAGCTTGCGTTTATTTCCCAGTCCTAAATGGAGTTGAGTCACATGCAGTTTTTGGTCCTATGAGCAAGAGATGTTTTCTGGTAAGAATAGTCACTATTGTGCTCCAAATGCCATACACAGTGCAAATAGCTCTCGCGTCTGTTCCCAGCAATTACAGTGTATCGGACTGAAGAGGAGCTACTGTTCTTGTCAGTTTCCTATGCAGAGTTGAACTAGATACGGCCCGTGTGTGTAGGAAGCACAGTTCTTATGTTCTGAGCAAGCTCACGGTTCTGGCCCTATAGGAAACACAGTAGAGTAGAAGAGTGCTCTTTTCTCAAAAGCAGAGTGTGTTTCACGTAAGGCGAGCTAGCATTTGTTTCCCAGTCCTAAATGGAGTTGAATCACATGCAATTTCTGGTCCTACGAGCAAGAGTTGTTTTCTGGTAAGGAAAGTCACTATTGCGCTCCCATTGCCATCCACAGTTCAAATAGCACTCGCGTCTGTTCCCAGCAAGTACAGTGTATCGGACTGAAGAGGAGCTACGGTTCTTGTCAGTTTCCTAAGCAGAGTTGAACTAGATGTGGCCCGTGTGTAGGAAGCACAATTCTTTTGTTCTGAGCAAGCTCACTGTTCTGGCCCTATAGGAAACACAGTAGAGTAGAAGAGTGCTCTTTTCTCTAATGCAGATGGTTTTTCTTGTAAAGCGAGCTAGCGTTTGTTTCCCAGTCCTAAATGGAGTTGAATCACATGCAGTTTCTGGTCCTACGAGCAAGAGTTGTTTTATGGTAAGAAGAGTCACTATTGCGCTGCCATTGCCATACACAGGACAAATAGCACTGGCGTCTGTTCCCAGCAAGCACAGTGTATTGGACTGAAGAGGATCTACTGTTCTTGTCAGGTTCCTAAGCAGAATTGAACTAGATATGGCCGTGTGTTTAGGAAGCACAGTTCTTTTGTTCTGAGCAAGCTCACTGTTCGGACCCTATAGGAATCACAGTAGAGTAGAAGAGTGCTCTTTTCTCAAAAGCAGAGTTTGTTTCTTGTAAGGCGAGCTAGCATTTGTTTCCCAGTCCTAAATGGAGTTGAATCACGTGCAGTTTCTGGTCCTATGAGCAAGAGTTGTTTTCTGGCAAGGAAAGTCACTATTGCGCTCCCATTGCCATACACAGTGCAAATAGTACATGTGTCTGTCACCAGCAAGTACAGTGTATTGGACTGAAGAGGAGCTACTGTTATTCTCAGTTTCCTAAGCAGAGTTGAACTAGATATGGCCCTTGTGTGTAGGAAGCACAGTTCTTATGTTCTGAGCAAGCTCACTGTTCTGGCCCTATAGGAAACACAGTAGAGTAGAAGAGTGCTCTTTTCTCTAAAGCAGAGTGTGTTTCTTGTAAGTCGAGCTAGCATTTGTTTTCTAGTCCTAAATAGAGTTGAATCACATGCAGTTTCAGGTCCTACGAACAAGAGTTGTTTTCTGGTAAGGAAAGTCTCATTGCTCTCCCATTGCCAAACACAGTGCAAATAGCACTCGCGTCTGTTCCCAGCAAATACAGTGTATTGGACTGAATAGGTGCTACTGTTCTTGTCAGTTTCCTAAGCAGAGTTGAACTAGATATGATCCGTGTTTGTAGGAGCACAGTTCTTTTGTTCTTTGCAAGATCACTGTTTGGACCCCATAGGAAACAAAGTAGAGTAGAAGAGTGCTCTTATCTCTAAAGCAGAGTGTGTTTCTTGTAAGTCGAGCTAGCATTTGTTTTCCAGTCCTAAATGGAGTTGAATCACATGCAGTTTCTGGGACTACGAGCAAGAGTTTTTTTCTGGTAAGAATAGTCACTATTGCTCTGCCATTGCCATACACAGGACAAATAGCACTGGCGTCTGTTCCCAGCAAGTACAGTGTATTGGACTGAAGAGGATCTACTGTTCTTGTCAGGTTCCTAAGCAGAATTGAACTAAATATGGCCGTGTGTGTAGGAAGCACAGTTCTTTTGTTGGAGCAAGCTCACCTTTCGGACACCATAGGAAACACAGTAGAGTAGAAGAGTGCTCTTTTCTCAAAAGCAGAGTGTGTTTTTTGTAAGGCAAGCTACCGTTTGTTTCCCAGTCCTAAATGGAGTTGAATCACATGCAGTTTCTGGACCTATGAGCAAGAGTTGTTTTCTGGTAAGGAAAGTCACTATTGTGCTCCCTTTGCCATACACAGTGCAAATAGCACTCACGTCTGTTCCCAGTAAGTACAGTGGATCGGACAGAAGAGGAGCTACTGTTCTTGTCAGTTTCCTAAGCAGAGTTGAACTAGATATGTCCCCTGTGTTTAGGAAGCACAGTTATTATGTTCTGAGCAAGCTCACTGTTCTGGCCCTATAGGAAACACAGTAGAGTCGAAGAGTGCTCTTTTCTCTAAAGCAGAGTGTGTTTCTTGTAAAACGAGCTCGCGTTTGTTTCCCAGTGCTAAATGGAGTTGAGTCACATGCAGTTTTTGGTCCTACGAGCAAGAGTTGTTTTCTGGTAAGAAGAGTCACTATTGTGCTCCAAATGCCATACTCAGTGCAAATAGCACTCGGGTCTGTTCCCAGCAAGTACAGTGTATTGGACTGAATAGGAGCTGCTGTTCTTGTCAGTTTCCTAAGCAGAGTTGAACTAGATATGGTCCATGTGTTTAGGAAGCACAGTTCTTTTGTTCTGAGCAAGCTCACTGTTTGGACCCCATAGGAAACACAGTAGAGTAGATGAGTGCTCTTTTCTCAAAAGCAGAGTGTGTTTCTTGTAAGGCGAGCTAGCATTTGTTTCCCAGTCCTAAATGGCGTTGAATCACATGCTGTTTGTGGTCCTACGAGCAAGAGTTGTTTTCTGGTAAGGAAAGTCACTATTGTGCTCTCAATGCCATACACAGTGAAAATAGCACTCGCGTCTGTTCCCAGCAAGTACAGTGTATTGGACTGAAGAGGAGCTACTGTTCTTGTCAGTTTCCTAAGCAGAGTTGAACTACATATGGTCCGTGTGTGTAGGAAGCACAGTTCTTTTAGTCTGAGCAAGCTCACTGTTTGGACCACATAGGAAACACAGTAGAGTAGAAGAGTGCTCTTTTCTCTAAAGCAGTGTGTTTCTTGAAAGGCGAGCTAGCGTTTGTTTCCCAGTCCTAAATGGAGTTGAATCACATTCAGTTTCTGGTCCTACGAGCAAGAGTTGTTTTCTGGCAAGGAAAGTCACTATTGCGCTCCCATTGCCATACACAGTACAAATAGTACATGTGTCTGTCACCAGCAAGTACAGTGTATTGGACTGAAGAGGAGCTACTGTTCTTCTCAGTTTCCTTAGCAGAGTTGAACTAGATATGGCCCGTGTGTCTAGGCAGCACAGTTCATTTGTTCTGAGCAAGCTCACTGTTCTGGCCCTATAGGAAACACAGTAGAGTAGAAGAGTGCTCTTTTCTCAAAAGCAGAGTGTGTTTCTTGTAAGGCGAGCTAGCGTTTGTTTCCCAGTCCTAAATAGAGTTGAGTCACATGCAGTTTTTTGTCCTACGAGCAAGAGTTGTTTTCTGGTAAGACGAGTCACTATTGTGCTCCAATTGCCATACACAGTACAAATAGCACTCGCGTCTGTTCCCAGCAATTACAGTGTATTGGACTGAAGAGGAGCTACTGTTCTTGTCAGTTTCCTAAGCAGAGTTGAACTACATATGGTCCGTGTGTGTAGGAAGCACAGTTCTTTTATTCTGAGCAAGCTCACTGTTTGGACCACATAGGAAACACAGTAGAGTAGAAGAGTGTTCTTTTCTCTAAAGCAGTGTGTTTCTTGTAAGACGAGCTAGCGTTTGTTTCCCAGTCCTAAATGGAGTTGAATCACATGCAGTTTCTGGTCCTACGAGCAAGAGTTGTTTTATGGTAAGAAGAGTCACTATTGCGCTGCCATTGCCATGCACAGGACAAATAACACTGGCGTCTGTTCCCAGCAAGTACAGTGTATTGGACTGAAGAGGAGCTACTGTTCTTGTCAGGTTCATAAGCAGAATTGAACTAGATATGGCCGTGTGTGTAGGAAGCACAGTTCTTTTGTTCTGAGCAAGCTCACTGTTCGGACCCATTGGAAACACTGGAGAGTAGAAGAGTGCTCTTTTCTCAAAAGCAGAGTGTGTTTCTTGTAAGGCGAGCTAGCGTTTGTTTCCCAGTCCTAAATGGAGTTGAATCCCATGCAGTTTCTGGTCCTACGAGCAAGAGTTGTTTTATGGTAAGAATAGTCACTATTGCGCTCCCATTGCCATACACAGGACAAATAGCACTGGCGTCTGTTCCCAGCAAGTACAGTGTATTGGACTGAAGAGGAGCTACTGTTCTTGTCAGGTTCATAAGCAGAATTGAACTAGATATGGCCCTTGTGTAGTAAGCACAGTTCTTTTGTTCTGAGCAAGCTCACTGTTTGGACCCCTTAGGAAACACAGTAGAGTAGAAGAGTGCTCTTTTCTCAAAAGCAGAGTGTGTTTCTTGTAAGGCGAGCTAGCGTTTGTTTCCCAGTCCTAAATGGAGTGGAATCAAATGCAGTTTCTGTTCCTACGAGCAAGAGTTGTTTTCTGGTAAGGAAAGTCACTATTGTGCTCCCATTGCCATACACAGTGCAAATAGCACTCGCGTCTGTTCCCAGCAAGTACAGTGTATCGGACTGAAGAGGAACTACTGTTCTTGTCAGTTTCCTAAGCAGAGCTGAACTAGATATGGCCCGTGTGTGTAGGAAGCACACTTCTTATGTTCTGAGCAAGCTCACTGTTCTGGCCATATAGGAAACACAGTAGAGTAGAAGATTGCTCTTTTCTCAAAAGCAGAGTGTGTTTCTTGTAAGGCGAGCTAGCATTTGTTTCCCAGTCCTAAATGGCGTTGAATCACATGCTGTTTGTGGTCCTATAGGCAAGAGTTGTTTTCTGGTAAGGAAAGTCACTATTGTGCTCTCTATACCATACACAGTGTAAATAGCACTCGCGTCTGTTCCCAGCAAGTACAGTGTATTGGACTGAAGAGGAGCTACTGTTCTTGTCAATTTCCTAAGCAGAGTTGAACTACATATGGTCCGAGTGTGTAGGAAGCACAGTTCTTATGTTCTGAGCAAGCTCACTGTTTGGACCACATAGGAAACACAGTAGAGTAGAAGAGTGCTGTTTTCTCTAAAGCAGTGTGTTTCTTGTAAGGCGAGCTAGCATTTGTTTCCCAGTCCTAAATGGAGTTGAATCACATGCAGTTTCTGCTCCTACGAACAAGAGTTGTTTTCTGGCAAGGAAAGTCACTATTGCGCTCCCATTGCCATACACAGTGCAAATAGCACATGTGTCTGTTTCCAGCAAGTACAGTATATTGGACTGAAGAGGAGCTACTGTTCTTCTCAGTTTCCTAAGCAGAGTTGAACTAGATATGGCCCGTGTGTCTAGGAAGCACAGTTCATTTGTTCTGAGCAAGCTCACTGTTCTGGCCCTATAGGAAACACAGTAGAGTAGAAGAGTGCTCTTTTCTCAAAAACAGAGTGTGTTTCTTGTAAGGCGAGCTAGCGTTTGTTTCCCAGTCCTAAATAGAGTTGAGTCACATGCAGTTTTTTGTCCTACGAGCAAGAGTTGTTTTCTGGTGAGATGAGTCACAATTGTGCTCCAATTGCCATACACAGTACAAATAGCACTCGCGTCTGTTCCCAGCAAGTACAGTGAATTGGACTGAATAGAAGTTACTGTTCTTGTCAGTTTCCTACGCAGAGTTGAACTAGATACGGCCCGTGTGTGTAGGAACCACAGTTCTTATGTTCTGAGCAAGCTCACGGTTCTGGCCCTATAGGAAACACAGTAGAGTAGAAGAGTGCTCTTTTCTCAAAAGCAGAGAGTGTTTCATGTAAGGCGAGCTAGCATTTGTTTCCCATTCCTAAATGGAGTTGAATCACATGCAGTTTCTGGTCCTACGAGCAAGAGTTGTTTTCTGGTAAGGAAAGTCACTATTGTGCTCCCATTGCCATCCACAGTACAAATAGCACTCGCGTCTGTTCCCAGCATGTACAGTGTTTCGGACTGAAGAGGAGGTACAGTTCTTGTCAGTTTCCTAAGCAGAGTTGAACTAGATGTGGCCCGTGTGTAGGAAGCACAATTCTTTTGTTCTGAGCAAGCTCACTGTTCTGGCCCTATAGGAAACACAGTAGAGTAGAAGAGTGCTCTTTTCTCTAATGCAGATTGTGTTTCTTGTAAAGCGAGCTAGCATTTGTTTCCCAGTCTTAAATGGAGTTGAATCACATGCAATTTCTGGTCCTACGAGCAAGAGTTGTTTTATGGTAAGAAGAGTCACTATTGCGCTGCCATTGCCATACACAGGACAAATAGCACTCGCGTCTGTTCCCAGCAAGTACAGTGTATCGGACAGAAGAGGAGCTACTCTTCTTGTCAGTTTCCTAAGCAGAGTTGAACTAGATATGGCCCGTGTGTGTAGGAAGCACAGTTCTTATGTTCTGAGCAAGCTCACTGTTCTGGCCATATAGGAAACACAGTAGAGTAAATGAGTGCTCTTTTCTCTAAAGCAAGGTGTGTTTCTTGTAAGGCGAGCTAGCGTTTGTTTTCTAGTCCTAAATGGAGTTGAATCACATGCAGTTTCTGGTCCTACGAACAAGAGTTGTTTTCTGGTAATGAAAGTCACATTGCGCTCCGATTGCCATACACAGTGCAAAGAGCACTCCCATCTGTTCCCAGCAAGTACAGTGTATTGGACTGAATAGGTGCTACTGTTCTTGTCAGTTTCCTAAGCAGTGTTGAACTACATATGGTCCGTGTGTGTAGGAAGCACAGTTCTTTTGTTCTGAGCAAGCTCACTGTTTGGACCCCATAGGAAACACAGTAGAGTAGAAGAGTGCTCTTTTCTCAAAAGCAGAGTATGTTTCTTGTAAGGCGAGCTAGCGTTTGTTTCCCAGTCCTAAATGGAGTTGAATCCCATGCAGTTTCTGGTACTACGAGCAAGAGTTGTTTTCTGGTAAGAAGAGTAACTATTGTCCTGCCTTTGCCATACACAGGACTAATAGCACTGGCGTCTGTTCGCAGCAAGTACAGTGTATCGGACTGAAGAGGAGCTACTGTTCTTGTCAGTTTCCTAAGCAAAGTTGAACTAGATATGGCCCGTGTGTGTAGGATGCACATTTCTTATGTTCTGAGAAAGCTCACTGTTCTGGCCCTATAGGAAACACAGTAGAGTAAATGAGTGCTCTTTTCTCTAAAGCAGAGTGTGTTTCTTGTAAGTCGAGCTAGCGTTTGTTTCCCAGTCCTAAATGGAGTTGAATCACATGCAGTTTCTTTTCCTACGAACAAGAGTTGTTTTCTGGTAAAAAAAAGTCACTATTGTGCTCCCATTGCCATACACAGGGCAAATAGCACTCGCGTCTGTTCCCAGCAAGTACAGTGTATTGGACTTAAGAGGAGCTAGTGTTCTTGTCAATTTCCTAAGCAGAGTTGAACTACATATGGTCCTGGTGTGTAGGAAGCACAGTCTTTTGTTCTGAGCAAGCTCACTGTTTGGACCCCATAGGAAACACAGTAGAGTAGAAGAGTGCTATTTTCTCAAAAGCAGATAGTGTTTCTTGTAAGGCGAGCTAGCGTTTGTGTCCCAGTCCTAAATGGAGTGGAATCACATGCAGTTTCTGGTCCTACGTGCAAGAGTTGTTTTATGGTAAGAATAGTCACTATTGGGCTGCCATTGCCATACACAGGACAAATAGCACTGGCGTCTGTTCCCAGCAAGTACAGAGTATTGGACTGAAGAGGATCTACTGTTCTTGTCAGGTTCCTAAGCAGAATTGAAATAGATATGGCCCTTGTGTAGTAAGCACAGTTCTTTTGTTCTGAGCAAGCTCACTGTTCGGACCCCATAGGAAACAAAGTAGAGTAGAAGAGTGCTCTTTTCTCAAAAGCAGAGTGTGTTTCTTGTAAGGCGAGCTAGCATTTGTTTCCCAGTCCTAAATGGCGTTGAATCACATGCTGTTTGTGGTCCTATGAGCAAGAGTTTTTTTCTGGTAAGGAAAGTCACATTGCGCTCCGATTGCCATGCACAGCGCAAAGAGCACTCACGTCTGTTCCCAGCAAGTACAGTGTATTGGACTGAATAGGTGCTACTGTTCTTGTCAGTTTCCTAAGAAGAGTTGAACTACATATGGTCCTTGTGTTTAGGAAGCACAGTCTTTTGTTCTGAGCAAGCTCAATGTTCGGACCCCATAGGAAACACAGTAGAGTAGAAGAGTGCTCTTTTCTCAAAAGCAGAGTGTGTTTCTTGTAAGGCGAGCTAGCGTTTGTTTCCCAGTCCTAGATGGAGTTGAATCAAATGCAGTTTCGGTCCTACGAGCAAGAGTTGTTTTCTGGTAAGGAAAGTCACTCTTGCGCTCCCATTGCCATACACAGTGCAAATAGCGCTCGCGTCTGTTCCCAGTAAGTACAGTGTATCGGACTGAAGAGGAGCTACTGTTCTTGTCAGTTTCCTAAGCAGAGCTCAACTAGATATGGCCCATGTGTGTAGGAAGCACAGTTCTTATGTTCTGAGCAAGCTCACTGTTCTGGCCATATAGGAAACACAGTAGAGTAGAAGAGTGCTCTTTTCTCTAAAGCAGTGTGTTTCTTGTAAGGCGAGCTAGCGTTTGTTTCGCAGTCCTAAATGGAGTTGAATCACATGCAGTTTCTGGTCCTACGAGCAAGAGTTGTTTTCTGGCAAGGAAAGTCACTATTGCGCTCCCATTGCCATACACAGTGCAAGTAGCACATGTGTCTGTTCCCAGCAAGTACAGTGTATTGGACTGAAGAGGATCTACTGTTCTTCTCAGTTTCCTAAGCAGAGTTGAACTAGATATGGCCCGTGTGTCTAGGAGCACAGTTCATTTGCGCTGAGCAAGCTCACTGTTCTGGCCCTATAGGAAACACAGTAGAGTAGAAGAGTGCTCTTTTCTCAAAAGCAGAGTGTGTTTCTTGTAAGTCGAGCTAGCATTTGTTTCCCAGTCCTAACTAGAGTTGAGTCACATGCAGTTTTTTGTCCTACGAGCAAGAGTTGTTTTCTGGTAAGACGAGTCACTATTGTGCTCCAATTGCCATACACAGTACAAATAGCACTCGCGTCTGTTCCCAGCAAGTACAGTGTATTGGACTGAATAGGAGCTACTGTTCTTGTCAGTTTCCTAAGCAAAGTTGAACTAGATATGGTCCATGTGTGTAGGAAGCACAGTTCTTTTGTTCTGAGCAAGCTCACTGTTTGGACCGCATTGGAAACACAGTAGAGTAGAAGAGTGCTCTTTTCTCAAAAGCAGAGTATGTTTCTTGTAAGGCGAGCTAGCGTTTGTTTCCCAGTCCTAAATGGAGTTGAATCCCATGCAGTTTCTGGTACTACGAGCAAGAGTTGTTTTCTGGTAAGAAGTGTCACTATTGCGCTGCCATTGCCATACACAGGACAAATAGCACTGGCGTCTGTTCGCAGCAAGTACAGTGTATTGGACTGAAGAGGATCTACTGTTCTTGTCAGGTTCCTAAGCAGAATTGAACTAGATATGGCAGTGTGTGTAGGAAGCACAGATCTTTTGTTCAGAGCAAGCTCATTGTTCGGACCCCTTAGGAAACACAGTAGAGTAGAAGAGTGCTCTTTTCTTTAAAGCAAAGTGTGTTTCTTGAAAGGCGAGCTAGCGTTTGTTTCCCAGTCCTAAATGGAGTGGAATCACATGCAGTTTCTGGTCCTATGATCAAGAGTTGTTTTATGGTAAGAATAGTCACTATAGCGCTGCCATTGCCATACACAGGACAAATAGCACTGGCGTCTGTTCCCAGCAAGTACAGTATATTGGACTGAAGAGGATCTACTGTTCTTGTGAGGTTCCTAAACAGAATTGAACTAGATATGGCCGTGTGCGTACGAAGCACAGTTCTTTTGTTCTGAGCAAGCTAACTGTTCTGGCCCTATAGGAAAAACAGTAGAGTAAAAGAGTGCTCTTTTCTCAAAAGCAGAGTGTGTTTCTTGTAAGGCGAGCTTGCATTTGTTTCCCAGTCCTAAATGGAGTTGAGTCACATGCAGTTTTTTTGTCCTAAGAGCAAGAGTTGTTTTCTTGTATGAAGAGTCACTATTGTGCTCCCATTGCCATACAGTGCAAATAGCACTCGCGTCTGCTCCCTGCAAGTAAAGAGTATTGGACTGAAGAGGAGCTCCTGTTCTTGTCAGTTTCCTAAGCAGAGTTGAACTAGATATGGCCCGTGTGTGTAGGAAGCACAGTTCGTTTGTTCAGAGCAAGCTCACTGTTCGGACCCCATAGGAAACACAGTAGAGTAGAAGAGTGCTCTTTTCTCAAAAGCAGACTGTGTTTCATGTAAGGCGAGCTAGCATTTGTTTCCCAGTCCTAAATGGAGTTGAATCACATGCAGTTTCTGGTCCTACGAGCAAGAGTTGTTTTCTGGTAAGGAAAGTCACTATTGCGCTCCCATTGCCATCCACAGTGCAAATATCTCTCACCTCTGTTCCCAGTAAGTACAGTGTATCGGACTGAAGAGAAGCTACTGTTCTTGTCAGTGTCCTCAGCAGAGTTGAACTAGATATGGCCCGTGTGTAGGAAGCACAGTTCTTTTGTTCTGAGCAAGCTCACTGTTCTGGCCCTATAGGAAACACAGTAGAGTAGAAGAGTGCTCTTTTCTCTAAAGCAGAGTGTGTTTCTTGTAAAGCGAGCTAGTGTTTGTTTCCCAGTCTTAAATGGAGTTGAATCACATGCTGTTTCTGCTCCTACGAGCAAGAGTTGTTTTATGGTAAGAAGAGTCACTATTGCGCTGCCATTGCCATACACAGGACAAATAGCACTGGCGTCTGTTCCCAGCAAGCACTGTGTATTGGACTGAAGAGGATCTATTGTACTTGTCAGGTTCCTAAGCAGAATTGAACTAGATATGGCCGTGTGTGTAGGAAGCACAGTTCTTTTGTTCTGAGCAAGCTCACTGTTCGGACCCCATAGGAAACACAGTAGAGTAGAAGAGTGCTCTTTTCTCAAAAGCAGAGTGTGTTTTTTGTAAGGCAAGCTAGCGTTTGTTTCCCAGTCCTAAATGAAGTTGAATCACATGCAGTTTCTGGGACTACGAGCAAGAGTTGTTTTCTGGTAAGGAAAGTCACTATTGTGCTCCCTTTGCCATACACAGTGCAAATAGCACTCGCGTCTTTTCCCAGCAAGTACAGTGTATTGGACTGAAGAGGAGCTACTGTTCTTGTCAGTTTCCTAAGCAGAGTTGAACTAGATATGGCCTGTGTGTTTAGGAAGCACAGTTATTATGTTCTGAGCAAGCTCACTGTTCTGGCCCTATAGGAAACACAGTAGAGTAGAAGAGTGCTCTTTCTCAAAAGCAGAGTGTGTTTCTTGTAAGGCGAGCTCGCGTTTATTTCCCAGTCCTAAATGGAGTTGAGTCACATGCAGTTTTTGGTCCTATGAGCAAGAGATGTTTTCTGGTAAGAAGAGTCACTATTATGCTACAAATGCCATACACAGTGCAAATAGCACTGGCGTCTCTTCCCAGCAAGTACAGTGTATTGGACTGAATAGGTACTACTGTTCTTGTCAGTTTCCTAAGCAGAGTTGAACTGAATATGATCCATGTGTGTAGGAAGCACAGTTCTTTTGTTCTGAGAAGCTCACTGTTTGGACCCCATAGGAAACACAGTAGAGTAGAAGAGTGCTCTTTTCTCAAAAGCAGAGTGTGTTTCTTGTAAGGCGAGGTAGCGTTTGTTACCCAGTCCTAAATGGAGTTGAATCCCATGAAGTTTATGGTACTACAAGCAAGAATTGTTTTCTGGTAAGAAGAGTCACTATTGCGCTGCCATTGCCATACACAGGACAAATAGCACTGGCGTCTGTTCGCAGCAAGTACAGTGTATTGGACTGAAGAGGATCTACTGTTCTTGTCAGGTTCCTAAGCAGAATTGAACTAGATATGGCAGTGTGTGCAGGAAGCACAGATCTTTTGTTCAGAGCAAGCTCACTGTTCGGACCCCATAGGAAACACAGTAGAGTAGAAGAGTGCTCTTTTCTCTAAAGCAGAGTGTGTTTCTTGTAAGGTGAGCTCGCGTTTGTTTCCCAGTCCTAAATGGAGTTGAGTCACAGGCAGTTTTTGGTCCCACGAGAAAGAGTTGTTTTCTGGTAAGAGGAGTCACTATTGCGCTCCAAATGCCATACACAGTGCAAATAGCACTCATGTCTGTTCCCAGCAAGTACAGTGTATTGGACTGAATATGTGCTACTGTTCTTGTCAGCTTCCTAAGCAGACTTGAACTAGATCTGGCCCGTGTGTAGGAAGCACAGTTCTTTTGTTCTGAGCAAGCTCACTGTTCTGGCCCTATAGGAAACACAGTACAGTAGAAGAGTGCTCTTTTCTCTAAAGCAAAGTGTGTTTCTTGTAAGGTGATCTAGCGTTTGTTTCCCAGTCCTAAATGGAGTGGAATCACATGCAGTTTCTGGTCCTACGATCAAGAGTTGTTTTATGGTAAGAATAGTCACTATAGCGCTGCCATTGCCATACACAGGACAAATAGCTCTGGCGTCTGTTCGCAGCAAGTACAGTGTATTGGACTGAAGAGGATCTACTGTTCTTGTCAGGTTCCTAAGCAGAATTGAACTAGATATGGCCGTGTGTGTAGGAAGCACAGTTCTTTAGTTCTGAGCAAGCTCACTCTTCTGGCCCTATAGGAAACACAGTAGAGTAGAAGAGTGCTCTTTTCTCAAAAGCAGAGTGTGTTTCTTGTAAGGCGAGCTTGCGTTTGTTTCCCAGTCCTAAATGGAGTTGAGTCACATGCAATTTTTTTGTCCTACGAGCAAGAGTTGTTTTCTTGTATGAAGAGTCACTATTGCGCTCCCATTGCCATACACAGTGCAAATAGCACTCGCGTCTGCTCCCTGCAAGTACAGAGTATTGGACTGAAGAGGAGCTCCTGTTCTTGTCAGTTTCCTAAGCAGAGTTGAACTAGATATGCCCCGTGTGTGTAGGAAGCACAGTTCGTTTGTTCAGAGCAAGCTCACTGTTCGGACCCCATAGGAAACACAGTAGAGTAGAAGAGTGCTCTTTTCTCAAAAGCAGAGTGTGTTTCATGTAGGGCGAGCTAGCATTTGTTTCCCAGTCCTAAATGGAGTTGAATCACATGCAGTTTCTGGTCCTACGAGCAAGAGTTGTTTTCTGGTAAGGAAAGTCACTATTGCGCTCCCAATGCCATCAACAGTGCAAAGAGCACTCGCGTCTGTTCCCAGCAAGTACAGTGTATCGGACTGAAGATAAGCTACTGTTCTAGTCAGTGTCCTAAGCAGAGTTGAACTAGATATGGCCCGTGTGTAGGAAGCACAGTTCTTTTGTTCTGAGCAAGCTCACTGTTCTGGCCCTATAGGAAACACAGTAGAGTAGAAGAGTGCTCTTTTCTCTAAAGCAGAGTGTGTTTCTTGTAAGGCTAGCTAGCGTTTGTTTCCGAGTCTTAAATGGAGTTGAATCACATGCAGTTTCTGGTTCTACGAGCAAGAGTTGTTTTATGGTAAGAAGAGTCACTATTGCGCTGCCATTGCCATACACAGGACAAATAGCACTGAAGTCTGTTCCCAGCAAGCACAGTGTATTGGACTGAAGAGGATCTACTGTTCTTGTCAGGTTCCTAAGCAGAATTGAACTAGATATGGCCGTGTGTGTAGGAAGCACAGTTCTTTTGTTCTGAGCAAGCTCACTGTTCGGACCCCATAGGAAACACAGTAGAGTTGTAGAGTGCTCTTTTCTCAAAAGCAGAGTGTGTTTTTTGTAAGGCGAGCTCGCGTTTGTTTCCCAGGCCTAAATGGAGTTGAGTCACAGGCAGTTTTTGGTCCTACGAGCAAGAGTTGTTTTCTGGTAAGAAGAGTCACTATTGCGCTCCAAATGCCACACACAGTGCAAATAGCATTCGTGTCTATTCCCAGCATGTACAGTGTATTGGACTGAATAGGAGCTACTGTTCTTGTAAGCTTCCTAAGCAGACTTGAACTAGATATGGCCCGTGTGTAGGAAGCACAGTTCTTTTGTTCTGAGCAAGCTCACTGTTCTGGCCCTGTAGGAAACACAGTAGAGTAGAAGAGTGCTCTTTTCTCTAAAGCAGAGTGTGTTTCTTGTAAGGCGAGCTAGCGTTTGTTTTCCAGTCATAAATGGAGGGGAATCACATGCAGTTTCTGGTACTACGAGCAAGAATTGTTTTCTGGTAAGAAGAGTCACTATTGCGCTCCCATTGCCATACACAGGACAAATAGCACTGGCGTCTGTTCGCAGCAAGTACAGTGTATTGGACTGAAGAGTATCTACTGTTCTTGTCAGGTTCCTAAGCAGAATTGAACTAGATATGGCAGTGTGTGTAGGAAGCACAGATCTTTTGTTCAGAGCAAGCTCACTGTTCAGACCCCATAGGAAACACAGTAGAGTAGAAGAGTGCTCTTTTCTCTAAAGCAAAGTGTGTTTCTTGTAAGGCGAGCTAGCGTTTGTTTCCCAGTCCTAAATGGAGTGGAATCACATGCAGTTTCTGGTCCTATGATCAAGAGTTGTTTTATGGTAAGAATAGTCACTATAGCGCTGCCATTGCCATACACAGGACAAATAGCACTGGCGTCTGTTCGCAGCAAGTACAGTATATTGGACTGAAGAGGATCTACTGTTCTTGTAGGTTCCTAAGCAGAATTGAACTAGATATGGCCGTGTGTGTAGGAAGCACAGTTCTTTTGTTCTGAGCAAGCTCACTGTTCTGGCCCTATAGGAAACACAGTAGAGTAGAAGAGTGCTCTTTTCTCAAAAGCAGAGTGTGTTTCTTGTAAGGCGAACTTGCGTTTGTTTCCCAGTCCTAAATGGAGTTGAGACACATGCAGTTGTTTTGTCCTACGAGCAAGAGTTGTTTTCTTGTATGAAGAGTCACTATTGTGCTCCCATTGCCATACACAGTGCAAGTAGCACTCGCGTCTGCTCCCTGCAAGTACAGAGTATTGGATTGAAGAGGAGCTCCTGTTCTTGTCAGTTTCCTAAGCAGAGTTGAACTAGATATGGCCCGTGTGTGTAGGAAGCACGGTTCTTTTGTTCTGAGGAAGCTCACTGTTCTTGCCCTATAGGAAACACAGTAGAGTAGAAGAGTGCTCTTTTCTCTAAAGCAGAGTGTGTTTCTTGTAAGGCGAGCTAGCGTTTGTTTCCCAGTCCTAAATGGAGTTGAATCACATGCAATTTCTGGTCCTACGAGCAAGAGTTGTTTTATGGTAAGAAGAGTCACTATTGCACTGCCATTGCCATACACAGGACATATAGCACTGGCGTCTGTTCCCAGCAAGTACAGTGTATTGGACTGAAGAGGATCTACTGTTCTTGTCAGGTTCCTAAGCAGAATTGAACTAGATATGGCAGTGTGTGTAGGAAGCACAGTTCTTTTGTTCTGAGCAAGCTCACTGTTCGGACCCCATAGGAAACACAGTAGAGTAGAAGAGTGCTCTTTTCTCTAAAGCAGAGTGTGTTTCTTGTAAGGCGAGCTCGCGTTTGTTTTCCAGTCCTAAATGGGGTTGAGTCACAGACAGTTTTTGGTCCCACGAGCAAGAGTTGTTTTCTGGTAAGAGGAGTCACTATTGCGCTCCAAATGCCATACACAGTGCAAATAGCACTCGTGTCTGTTCCCAGCAAGTACAGTGTATTGGAATGAATAGGTGCTACTGTTCTTGTCAGCTTCCTAAGCAGACTTGAACTAGATCTGGCCCGTGTGTAGGAAGCACAGTTCTTTTGTTCGGAGCAAGCTCACTGTTCTGCCCTATAGGAAACACAGTACAGTAGAAGAGTGCTCTTTTCTCTAAAGCAGAGTGTGTTTCTTGTAAGGCGAGCCAGCGTTTGTTACCCAGTCCTAAATGGAGTTGAATCACATGCAGTTTCTGGTCCTAAGAGCAAGAGTTGTTTTATGGTAAGAGGAGTCACTATTGCGCTGCCATTGCCATACACTGGACAAATAGGACTGGCGTCTGCTCCCAGCAAGTACAGTGTATTGGACTGAAGAGGATCTTCTGTTCTTGTCAGGTTACTAAGCAGACTTGAACTAGATATGGCCGTGTGTGTAGGAAGCACAGTTCTTTTGTTCTGAGCAAGCTCACTGTTCAGACCCCATAGAAAACACAGTAGAGTAGAAGAGTGCTCTTTTCTCAAAAGCAGAGTGTGTTTCTTGTAAGTGGAGCTAGCATTTGTTTCCCAGTCCTAAATGAAGTTGAATCACATGCAGTTTCTGGTCCTACGAGAAAGAGTTGTTTTCTGGTAAGGAAAGTCACTATTGCGCTCCCAATGCCATCGACATTGCAAAGAGCACTCGCGTCTGTTCCCAGCAAGTACAGTGTATCGGACTGAAGAGAAGCTACTGTTCTAGTCAGTGTCCTAAGCAGAGTTGAACTAGATATGGCCCGTGTGTAGGAATCACAGTTCTTTTGTTCTGAGCAAGCTCACTGTTCTGGCCCTATAGGAAACACAGTAGAGTAGAAGAGTGCTCTTTTCTCTAAAGCAGAGTGTGTTTCTTGTAAGGCGAGCTAGCGTTTGTTTCCCAGTCTTAAATGGATTTGAATCACATGCAGTTTCTGGTTCTACGAGCAAGAGTTGTTTTATGGTAAGAAGAGTCACTATTGCGTTGCCATTGCCATACACAGGACAAATAGCACTGAAGTCTGTTCCCAGCAAGCACAGTGTATTGGACTGAAGAGTATCTACTGTTCTTGTCAGGTTCCTAAGCAGAATTGAACTAGATATGGCCGTGTGTGTAGGAAGCACAGTTCTTTTGTTCTGAGCAAGCTCACTGTTCGGACCCCATAGGAAACACAGTAGAGTAGAAGAGTGCTCTTTTCTCAAAAGCAGAGTGTGTTTTTTGTAAGGCGAGCTCGCGTTTGTTTCCCAGTCCTAAATGGAGTTGAGTCACAGGCAGTTTTTGGTCCTACGAGCAAGAGTTGTTTTCTGGTAAGAAGAGTCACTATTGCGCTCCAAATGCCACACACAGGGCAAATAGCACTCGTGTCTGTTCCCAGCAAGTACAGTGTATTGGACTGAATAGGAGCTACTGTTCTTGTCAGCTTCCTAAGCAGACTTGAACTAGATATGGCCCGTGTGTAGGAAGCACAGTTCTTTTGTTCTGAGCAAGCTCACTGTTCTGGCCCTGTAGGAAACACAGTAGAGTAGAAGAGTGCTCTTTTCTCTAAAGCTGAGTGTGTTTCTTGTAAGGCGAGCTAGCGTTTGTTTCCCAGTCCTAAATGGAGTTGAATCACATGCAGTTTCTTTTCCTACGAACAAGAGTTGTTTTCTGGTAAAAAAAAGTCACTTTTGTGCTCCCATTGCCATACACAGTGCAAATAGCACTCGCGTCTGTTCCCAGCAAGTACAGTGTTGGACTGAAGAGGAGCTACTGTTCTTGTCAGGTTCCTAAGTAGAGTTGAACTATATATGGTCTGTGTGTGTAGGAAGCACAGTTCTTTTGTTCTGAGCAAGCTTCCTGTTTGGACCCCATAGGAAATACAGTAGAGTAGAAGAGTGCTTCTTTCTCTAAAGCAGAGTGTGTTTCTGGTAATACGAGGTAGAGTTTGTTTCCCAGTCCTAAATGTAGTTGAGTCACATGCAGTTTTTTGTCCTATGTGCAAGAGTTGTTTTCTCGTAAGACAAGTCACTATTGTGCTCCAATTGCCCTACACAGTGCAAAGAGCACTCGCGTCTGTTCCCAGCAAGTACAGTGTATTGGACTGAAGAGGATCTACTGTTCTTTACAGTTTCCTAAGCAGAGTTGAACTAGATATGGCCCGTGTGTGTAGGAAGCACAGTTCTTTTGTTCTGAGCAAGCTCACTGTTCTGGCCTATAGGAATCACAGTAGAGTACAAGAGTGCTCTTTTCTCAAAAGCAGAGTATGTTTCATGTAAGGCGAGCTAGCATTTGTTTCCCAGTCCTAAGTGGAGTTGAATCACATGAACTTTCTGGTCCTATGAGCAAGAGTTGTTTTCTGGTATGGAAAGTCCCTATTGCGCTCCCATTGCCATATACAGTGCAAATAGCACTCACGTTTGTTCCCAGCAAGTACAGTGTATCGGACTGAAGAGGAGCTACTGTTCTTGTCAGTTTCCTAAGCAAAATTGAATTAGATATGGCCCGTGTGTAGGAAGCACAGTTCTTTTGTTCTGAGCAAGCTCACCATTCTGGCCCTATGGGAAACACAGTAGAGTAGAAGAGTGCTCTTTTCTCAAAAGCAGAGTTTGTTTCTTGTAAGGCGAGCTAGATTTTGATTCGCAGTCCTAAATGGAGTTGAATCACATGCAGTTTTTTTCCTACGAGCAAGAGTTGTTTTCTGGTAAGACGAGTCACTATTGGGCTCCCACTGCCATACACAGTGCAAATAGCACTGGCGTCTGTTCCCAGCAAGTACAGTGTATCGGACTGAAGAGGACCTACTGTTCTTGTCAGTTTCCTAAGCAGAGTTGAACTAGATATGGCCCGTGTGTAGGAAGCACAGTTCTTTTGTTCTGAGCAAGCTCACTCTTCTGGCCCTATAGAAAACACAGTAGAGTAGAAGAGTGCTCTTTTCTCTAAAGCAGAGTGTGTTTCTTGTAAGGCGAGCTAGCGTTTTTTTCCCAGTCTTAAATGGAGTTGAAACACATGCAGTTTCTGGTCCTACGTACAAGAGTTGTTTTCTGGTAAGGAATGTCACTATTGAGCTCCCATTGCCATACACAGTGCAAATAGCACTCGCGTCTGTTCCCAGCAAGTACAGTGTTGGACTGAAGAGGAGCTACTGTTCTTGTCAGGTTCCCAAGCAGAGTTGAACTACATATGGTCCGTGTGTGTAGGAAGCAAAGTTCTTTTGTTCTGAGCAAGCTCACTGTTTGGACCCCATAGGAAACACAGTAGACTAGAAGAGTGTTCTTTTCTCTAAAGCAGAGTGTTTTTCTTGAAAGGCGAGCTAGCGTTTGTTTCCGAGTCCAAAATGGAGTTGAATCCCATGCAGTTTCTGGTACTATGAGCAAGAGTTGTTTTCTGGTAAGGAAAGTCACTAGTGCGCTGCCATTGCCATTCACAGGATGAATAGCACTGGCGTCTGTTGCCAGGAAGTACAGTGTATTGGACTGAAGAGGATCTACTGTTCTTGTCAGGTTCCTAAGCAGACTTGAATTAGATATGGCCCTGTGTGTAGGAAGCACAGGTTTTTTTGTTCTGAGCAAGCTCACTGTTCGGACCCCATAGGAAACACAGTAGAGTAGAAGAGTGCTCTTTTCTCAAAAGCAGAGTGTGTTTCTTGTAAGGCGAGCTAGCGTTTGTTTCCCAGTCCTAAATGGAGTTGAGTCACATGCAGTTTTTTGTCCTATGAGCAAGAGTTGTTTTCTGGTAAGACGAGTCACTATTGTGCACCAATTGCCCTACACAGTGCAAATAGCACTCGCGTATGTTCCCAGCATGTACAGTGTATTGGACTGAAGAGGAGCTACTGTTCTTGTCAGTTTCCTAAGCAGAGTTGAACTAGATATGTCCCATGTGTGTAGGAAGCACAGTTCTTTTGTTCTGAGCAAGCTCATTGTTTGGACCCCATAGGAAACTCAGTAGAGTAGAATAGTGCTCTTTTCTCAAAATCAGAGAGTCTTTCTTGTAAGGCGAGCTAGTGTTTGTTTCCCAGTCCTAAATGGAGTTTAATCACATGCACTTTCTGGTCCTATGAGCAAGAGTTGTTTTCTGGTAAGGAAAGTCCCTATTGTGCTCCCATTGCCATACACAGTGCAAATAGCACTCCCGTCTGTTCCCAGCAAGTACAGTGTATGGGACTGAAGAGGAGCTACTGTTCTTGTCAGTTTCCTAAGCAGAGTTGAACTAGATATGGCCCGTGTGTAGGAAGCAGAGTTCTTTTGTTCTGAGCAAGCTCACTCTTCTGGCCTTTAGGAACACAGTAGAGTAGAAGAGGGCTCTCTTCTCTAAAGCAGAGTGTGTTTCTTGTAAGGCGAGCTAGCATTTGTTTCCCAGTCCTAAATGGAGTTGAATCCCATGGAGTTTCTGGTACTATGTGCAAGAGTTGTTTTCTGGTAAGGAAAGTCACTATTGCGCTGCCATTGCCATACACAGGACAAATAGCACTGGCGTCTGTTGCCAGCAAGTACAGTGTATTGGACTGAAGAGGAGCTACTGTTCTTGTCAGGTTCCTAAGAAGACTTGAACTAGATATGGCCGTGTGTGTAGGAAGCACAATTTTTTTTGATCTGAGCAAGCTCACTGTTTGGACCCCAGAGGAAACACAGTAGAGTAGAAGAGTGCTCTTTTCTCAAAAGCAGAGTGTGTTTCTTGTAAGGCGAGCTAGCGTTTGTTTCCCAGTCCTAAATGGAGTTGAATCATATGCAGTTTCTGGTTCTACAAGCAAGAGTAGTTTTCTGATAAGGAAAGTCACTATTGCGCTCCCATTGCCATACACAGTGCAAATAGCACTCGCGTCTGTTCAAAGCAAGTACAGTGTATTGGACTGAAGAGGAGCTACTGTTCTTCTCAGTTTCCTAAGCAGAGTTGAACTAGATATGGTCCGTGTGTGTAGGAAGCACAGTTCTTTTGTTCTGAGCAAGCTCACCGTTCTGGCCCTATGGGAAACACAGTAGAGTAGATGAGTGCTCTTTTCTCAAAAGCAGAGTGTGTTAATTGTAAGGCGAGCTAGCGTTTGTTTCCCAGTCCTAAATGGAGTTGAGTCACATGCAGTTTTTTGTCCTACGAGCAAGAGTTGTTTTCTGGTAAGACGAGTCACTATTGTGCTCCCATTGCCATACACAGTGCAAAGAGCACTGGCGTCTGTTCCCAGTAAGTACAGTGTACTGGACTGAATTGGATCTACTGTTCTTTTCAGTTTCCTAAGCAGAGGTGAACTAGATATGGCCCATGTGTGTAGGAAGCACAGTTCTTTTGTTCTAAGGAAGCTCATTGTTCGGACCCCATAGGAAACACAGTAGAGTAGAAGAGTGCTCTTTTCTCAAAAGCAGAGTGTGTTTCTTGGAAGGCAAGCTAGTGTTTGTTTCCTAGTCCTAAATGGAGTTGAATCACAAGCAGTTTCTGGTCCTACGAACAAGAGTTGTTTTCTGGTAAGGAAAGTCACTATTGCGCTACCATTGCCATTCACAGTGCAAATAGCACTCGCGTCTGTTCCCAGCAAGTACAGTGTATTGGACTGAAGAGGAACTACTGTTCTTTTCAGGTTCCTAAGCAGAGTTGAACTACATATGGTCCATGTGTGTAGGAAGCACAGTTCTTTTGTTCTGAGCAAGCTCACTGTTTGGACCCCATAGGAAAAACAGTAGACTAGAAGAGTGCTCTTTTCTCTAAAGCAGAGTGTGTTTCTTGTAAGGCGAGCTTGCATTTGTTTCCCAGTCCTAAATGGAGTTGAATCCCATGCAGTTTCTGGTACTATGAGCAAGAGTTGTTTTCTGGTAAGGAAAGTCACTATTGCGCTCCCATTGCCATACACAGTGCAAATAGCTCTCGCGTCTCTTGCCAGCAAGTACAGTGTATTGGAATGAAGACGAGCTACTGTTCTTGTCAGGTTCCTAAGCAGACTTGAACTAGATATGGCCGTGTGTGTAGGAAGCACAATTTTTTTTTGTTCTGAGCAAGCTCACTGTTTGGACCCCATAGGAAACACAGTAGAGTAGAAGAGTGCTCTTTTCTCAAAAGCAGACTGTGTTTCTTGTAAGGCGAGCTAGCGTTTGTTTCCCAGTCCTAAATGGAGTTGAATCACATGCAGTTTCTGGCCCTATGAGCAACAGTTGTTTTCTGGTAAGGAAAGTCACTATTGTGCTCCCATTGCCATACACAGTGCAAATAGCACTCCCGTCTGTTCCTAGCAAGTACAGTGTATTGGACTGAAGAAAAGCTACTGTTCTTCTCAGTTTCCTAAGCAGAGTTGAACTAGATATGGTCCACGTGTGTAGGAAGCACAGTTCTTTTGTTCTGAGCAAGCTCACTGTTCTGGCCCTATAGGAAACACAGTAGAGTAGAAGAGTGCTCTTTTCTCTAAAGCAGAGTGTGTTTCATGTTAGGCGAGGTAGTGTTTGTTTCCCAGTCATAAATGGAGTTTAATCACATGTAGTTTCTGGTCCTATGAGCAAGAGTTGTTTTCTGGTAAGGAAAGTCACTATTGCGTTCCCATTGCCATACACAGTACAAATAGCACTCGCGTCTGTTCCCAGCAAGTACAGTGTTGGACTGAAGAGGAGCAACTGTTCTTGTCAGGTTCCTAAGCAGAGTTGAACTACATATGGTCTGTGTGTGTAGGAAGCACAGTTCTTTTGTTCTGAGCAAGCTTCCTGTTTGGACCCCATAGGAAACACAGTAGAGTAGAAGAGTGCTTCTTTCTCTAAAGCAGAGTGTGTTTCTGGTAATACGAGGTAGAGTTTGTTTCCCAGTCCTAAATGTAATTGAGTCACATGCAGTTTTTTGTCCTATGAGCAAGACTTGTTTTCTCGTAAGACGAGTCACTATTGTGCTCCAATTGCCCTACACAGTGCAAAGAGCACTCGCGTCTGTTCCCAGCAAGGAGAGTCTATTGGACTGAAGAGGATCTACTGTTCTTTACATTTTCCTAAGCAGAGTTGAACTAGATATGGCCGTGTGTGTAGGAAGCACAGTTCTTCTGTTCTGAGCAAGCTCACTGTTCTGGCCCTGTAGGAAACACAGTAGAGTACAAGAGTGCTCTTTTCTCAAAAGCAGAGTATGTTTCATGTAAGGCGAGCTAGCATTTGTTTCCCAGTCCTAAGTGGAGTTGAATCACATGCACTTTCTTGTCCTATGAGCAAGAGTTGTTTTCTGGTAAGGAAAGTCCCTATTGCGCTCCCATTGCCATACACAGTGCAAATAGCACTCGCGTCTGTTCCCAGCAAGTACAGTGTATGGGACTGAAGAGGAGCTACTGTTCTTGTCAGTTTCCTAAGCAGAGTTGAACTAGATATGGCCCGTGTGTAGGAAGCACAGTTCTTTTGTTCTGAGCAAGCTCACTCTTCTGGCCCTATAGGAACACAGTAGAGTAGAAGAGTGCTCTCTTCTCTAAAGCAGAGTGTGTTTCTTGTAAGGTTAGCTAGCGTTTGTTTCCCAGTTTAAATGGAGTTGAATCACATGAAGTTTCTGGTCCTATGAGCAAGAGTTGTTTTATGGTAAGAATAGTCCTTATTGCACTGCCTTTGCCATACACAGGACAAATAGCACTGGCGTCTGTTCCCAGCAAGTACAGTGTATTGGACTTAAGAGGATCTACTGTTCTTGTCATGTTCCTAAGCAGAGTTGAACTAGATATGGCCCGTGTGTGTAGGAAGCACAGTTATTATGTTCTGAGCAAGCTCATTGTTCTGGCCCTATAGGAAACACAGTAGAGTAGAAGAGTGCTCTTTTCTCAAAAGCAGAGTGTGTTTCTTGTAAGGCAAGCTAGCGTTTTTCCCAGTCCTAAATGGAGTTGAATCCCGTGCAGTTTCTGGTCCTACGAGCAAGAGTTGTTTTCTGGTAAGGAAAGTCACTATTGTGCTCCCATTGCCAAACACAGTGCAATAGCACTCGCGTGTGATCCCAGCAAGTACAGTGTATGGGACTGAAGAGGAGCTAATGTTCTTGTCCGTTTCCTAAGCAGAGTTGAACTAGATATGTCCCATGTGTGTAGGAAGCACAGTTCTTTTGTTCTGAGCAAGCTAACTGTTCGGAACCCATAGGAAACACAGTAGAGTAGATGAGTGCTCTTTTCTCAAAAGCAGAGTGTGTTTCCTGTAAGGCGAGGTAGTGTTTGTTTCCCAGTCCTAAATGGAGTTGAATCACGTGCAGTTTGTGGTCCTACGACCAAGAGTTGTTTTCTGGTAAGGAAAGTCACTATTGCACTCCCATTGCCATACACAGTGCAAATAGCACTGACGTCTGTTCCCAGCAAGTACAGTGTATCGGAATGCAGAGGAGCTACTGTTCTTGTCAGTTTCCAAAGCAGAGTTGAACTAGATATGGCCCGTGTGTGTAGGAAGCTCAGTTCTTATGTTCTGAGCAAGCTCACTGTTCTGGCCCTATAGGAAACACATTAGAGTAGAAGAGTGCTCTTTCCTCTAAAGCAGAGTGAGTTTCTTGTAAGGCAAGCTAGCGTTTGTTTCCCATTCCTAAATGGAGTTGAATCACATGCAGTTTCTGCTCCTACGACCAAGAGTTGTTTTCTGGTAAGGAAAGTCACTATTATGATCCCATTGCCATACACAGTGCAAATAGCAGTCGCGTCTGTTCCCAGCAAGTACAGTGTATTGGACTGAATAGGAGCTACTGTTCTTGTCAGTTTCCTAAGCAGAGTAGAACTGCATATGATCCGTGTGTGTACGAAGCACAATTCTTTTGTTTTGAGCAAGCATACTTTTTGGACCCCATAGGAAACACAGTAGACTAGAAAAGTGCTCTTTTCTCTAAACCAGAGTGTTTTTCTTGTAAGGCGAGCTAGCGTTTGTTTCCCAGGCCTAAATTTAGTTGAATCCCATGCAGTTTCTGGTACTATGAGCAAGAGTTGTTTTCTGGTAAGGAAAGTCACTATTGCGGTGCCATTGCCATACACAGGACAAATAGCACTGGCGTCTGTTGCCAGCAAGTACAGTGTATTGGACTGAAGAGGATCTACTGTTCTTGTCAGGTTCCTAAGCAGACTTGAACTAGATATGGCCGTGTGTGTAGGAAGCACAGTTTTTTTGTTCTGAGCAAGCTCACTGTTCTGGCCCTATAGGAAACACAGTAGAGTAGATGAGTGCTCTTTTCTCAGAAGCAGAGTGTGTTTCTTGTAAGGCGAGCTAGCGTTTGTTTCCCAGTCCTAAAAGGAGTTGAATCACTTACAGTTTTTGGTCCTACCACCAAGAGTTGTATTCTGGTAAGAAGAGTAACTATTGTGCTCCCATTTCCATACACAGTGCAAATAGCACTCCCGTCTGTTCCCAGCAAGTATAGTGTATTGGACTGAAGAGGAGCTACTGTTCTTGTCTGTTTCCTAAGCAGAGTTGAACTAGATATGGCCCGTGTGTGTAGGAAGCACAGTTCTTTTGTTGTGAGCAAGCTCACTGTTCGGACACCATAGGAAACACAGTAGAGTAGAAGAGTGCTCTTTTTTCAAATGCAGGGTGTGTTTCTTTTAAGGCAATCTAGCCTTTGTTTCCCAGTCCTAAATGGAGTTGAAATACACATGTAGTTTCTGGTACTAGGAGCAAGAGTTGTTTTCAGGAAAGAAGAGTCACGATTCCGCTCCCGTTGCCGTACACAGTACAAATAGCCCTCGCGTCTGTTCCCAGCAATACAGTGTATTGGACTCAAGAGGAGCTACTGTTCTTGTCACTTTCCTAAAAAGAGTTGAACTAGGTATGGCCCGAGTGTGTAGGAAGCACAGTTCTTTTGTTCTGAGCAAGATCACTGTTCTGACACCATAGGAAACACAGTAGAGTACAATAGTGCTCTTTTCTCAAAAGCAGATTGTGTTTCTTGTAAAGCGAGCTAGTGCTTTTTTCCCTGTCCTAAATGGAGTTGAATCACATGCAGTTTCTTGTCCTACGAGCAAGAGTTGTTTTCAGGTAAGAAGAGTCACTATTGCGCTCCCATTTTCATATACAGGGTAAATAGTACTGGCGTCTGTTTCCAGCATGTATAGTTTATTGGACTGAAGAGGATCTACTCTTCTTGTCAGGTTAATAAGCAGAGTTTAACTAGATATGGTCCGTGTGTGTAGGAAGCACAGTTCTTTTGTTCTGAGCAAGCTCACTGTTTGGACCCCATAGAAAACACAGTAGAGTAGAAGAGTGCTCTTTCTTCAAAAGCAGAGTATGTTACTTGTAAGGCGAGCTAGCGTTTTTTTCCCAGTCCTAAATGGAGTTGAATCACATGCAGTTTCGGGTCCTACGAGCAAGAGTTTTTTCTGGTAAGAGGAGTCACTATTGCGCTCCCATTTTCATACACAGGGAAAATAGCAATGGCGTCTATTCCTAGCATGTACAGTGTATTGGAGTGAAGAGGATCTACTGTTCTTGTCAGGTTCCTAATCAGAGTTGAACTAGATATGGTCCGTGTGTAGGAAGCACCGTTCAGTTGTTCTGAGCAATCTCACTGTTCTGGCCCTATAGGAAACACAGTAGAGTAGAAGAGTGCTCTTTTCTCAAAAGCAGAGTGTGTTTCTTGTAAGGCGAGCTAGCGTTTGTTTCTCAGTCCTAAATGGAGTTGAATCACATGCAGTTTTTGGTCCTAGGAGCAAGAGTTGTTTTCTGGTAAGGAAAGTCACTATTGTGCTCCACTGCCATAGACAGTGCAAATAGCACTCGCGTCTGTTCCCAGCAAATACAGTGTATTGGACTGAAGAGGAGCTACTGTTCTTGTCAGTTTCCTAAGCAGAGTTGAACTAGATATGGCCCGTTTGTGTGCGAACCACAGTTCTTTTGTTCTGAGCAAGCTCACTGTTCGGACCCCATAGAAAACACAATAGAGTAGAAGAGTGCTCTTTTCTCAAAAGCAGATTGTGTTTCTTGTAAGACGAGCTAGGGTTTGTTTCCCAGTCCTAAATGGAGTTGAATCACATGCAGTTTCGGGTCCTAAGAGCAAGAGTTGTTTTCTGGTAAAAGATTCACTATTGCGCTCCCATTGTCATACACAGGGCAAATAACACTGGCGTCTGTTCCCAGCAAGTACAGTGTATTGGACTGAAGAGGATCTACTGTTCTTGTCAGTTACCTAAGCAGAATTGAAATAGATATGGCCCGTGTGTGTAGTCAGCACAGATCTTTTGTTCTGAGCAAGCTCACTGTTCTGGCCCTATAGGAAACACCGGAAAGTAGAAGAGTGCTCTTTTCTCAAAAGCAGAGTGTGTTTCTTGTAAGGCTAGCTAGCATTTGTTTCCCAGTCCTAAATGGAATTGAATCACATGCAGTTTCTGGTCCTACAAGCAAGAGCTGTTTTCTGGTAAGAAGAGTCACTATTGCGCTCCCATTGCCATACACAGTGCAAATAGCACTCGCGTCTGTTCCCAGCAAGTACAGTGTATTGGACTGAAGAAGATCTACTGTTCTTGTCAGTTTCCTAAGCAGAGTTGAATTAGATATGGCCCGTGTGTGTAGGAAGCACAGTTGTTTTTTTCTGAGCAAGCTCACTGTTCAGACCCCATAGGAAACACAGTAGAGTAGAAGAGTGCTCTTTTCTCAAAAGCATAGTGTGTTTCTTGTAAGGAAAACTAGTGTTTGTTTCACAGACAGAAATGGAGTTGAATCCCATGCAGTTTCTGGTCCTACGAGCAAGAGTTGTTTTCTGATAAGAAGAGTCACTATTGCGCTCCCATTGCCATACACAGTCCAAATAGCGCACGCGTCTGTTCCCAGCAAGTACAGTGTATTGGACTGAAGAGGAGCTACTGTTCTTGTCAATTTTCTAAGCAGAATTCAACTAGATATGGCCCGTGTGTGTAGGAAGCACAGTTCTTTTGTTCTGAGCAAGCTCACTGTTCGGACCCCATAGGAAACACTGTAGAGTAGAAGAGTGCTCTTTTCTCAAAAGCAGAGTGTGTTTCTTGTAAGGCGAGCTAGTGTTTGTTTCCCAGTCAGAAATGGAGTTGAATCCCATGCAGTTTCTGGTCCTACAAGCAAGAGATTTTTTCTGGTAAGGAAAGTCAATGTTGCGCTTCCATTGCCATACACTGTGCAAATACCACACGTGTCTGCTTCCAGCAAGTAACGTGTATTGGACTGAAGAGGATCTACTGTTCTTGTCAGTTTCCTAAGCAGAGTTGAACCAAATATAGACCGTGTGTGTACAAAGCACAGTTCTTTTGTTCTGAGCAAGCTCACTGTTCGGAACAATTAGGAAACACAGTAGAGTAGAAGAGTGCTCTTTTCTCAAAAGCAGAGTGTGTTTCTTGTAAGGCGAGCTAGTGTTTGTTTCCCAGTCAGAAATGGAGTTGAATGATACAGTTTCTGGTCCTACGAGCAAGAGTTGTTTTATGGTAAGAAGAGTCACTATTGTGCTCCCATTGTCATGCACAGGGCAAATAGCAATGGTGTCTGTTCCCAGCATGTACAGTGTATTGGACTGAGGAGGATCTACTGTTCTTGTCAGGTTCCTAAGCAGAGTTGAACTAGATATGGCCCATGTGTGTAGGAAGCACAGTTCTTTTGTTCTGAGCAAGCACACTGTTCGGACCCCATAAAAAATACAATAGAGTAGAAGAGTGCTCTTTTCTCAAAAGCAGATTGTGTTTCTTGTAAGACGAGCTAGGGTTTGTTTCCCAGTCCTAAATGGAGTTGAATCACATGCAGTTTCGGGTCCTAAGAGCAAGAGTTGTTTTCTGGTAAGAAGATTCACTATTGAGCTCCCATTGTCATACACAGGGCAAATAACACTGGCGTCTGTTCCCAGCTAGTACAGTGTATTGGACTGAAGAGGATCTACTGTTCTTGTCAGTTACCTAAGCAGAATTGAAATAGATATGGCCCGTGTGTGTAGTCAGCACAGATCTTTTGTTCTGAGCAAGCTCACTGTTCTGGCCCTATAGGAAACACCGGAAAGTAGAAGAGTGCTCTTTTCTCAAAAGCAGAGTGTGTTTCTTGTAAGGCTAGCTAGCATTTGTTTCCCAGTCCTAAATGGAATTGAATCACATGCAGTTTCTGGTCCTACAAGCAAGAGCTGTTTTCTGGTAAGAAGAGTCACTATTGCGCTCCCATTGCCATACACAGTGCAAATAGCACTCGCGTCTGTTTCCAGCAAGTACAGTGTATTGGACTGAAGAAGATGTACTGTTCTTGTCAGTTTCCTAAGCAGAGTTGAATTAGATATGGCCCGTGTGTGTAGGAAGCACAGTTCTTTTGTTCTGAGCAAGCTCACTGTTCAGACCCCATAGGAAACACTGTAGAGTAGAAGAGTGCTCTTTTCTCAAAAGCAGAGTGTTTTTCTTGTAAGGAAAGCTAGTGTTTGTTTCACAGACAGAAATGGAGTTGAATCGCATGCAGTTTCTGGTCCTACGAGCAAGAGTTGTTTTCTGATAAGAAGAGTCACTATTGCGCTCCCATTGCCATACACAGTGCAAATAGCACTCGCGTCTGTTCCCAGCAAGTACAGTGTATTGGACTGAAGAGGAGCTACTGTTCTTGTCAGTTTCCTAAGCAGAATTGAACTAGATATGGCCGTGTGTGTAAGAAGCTCAGTTCTTTTGTTCTGAGCAAGCTCACTGTTTGGACTCCATAGGAAACACAGTAGAGTAGAAGAGTGCTCTTTTCTCAAAAGCAGAGTGTGTTTCTCATAAGGCGAGCTAGTGTTTGTTTCCCAGTCAGAAATGGAGTTGAATCACATGCAGTTTTCGGTCTTATGAGCAAGAGTTGTTTTCTTGTAAGAAGAGTCACTATTGTGCTCCCATTGTCTTACACAGGGCAAATAGCACTGGTGTCTGTTCCAAGCAAGTACAGTGTATTGGACTGAAGAGGATCTACTGTTCTTGTCAGTTTCCTAAGCAGAATTGAAATAGATATGGTCTGTGTGTGTAGTCAGCACAGTTCATTGTTCTGAGCAAGCTCACTGTACTGGCCCTATAAAAAGCACTGTAGAGTAGAAGAGTGCTCTTTTCTCAAAAGCAGAGTGTGTTTCTTGTAAGGCGAGCTAGCATTTGTTTCCCAGTCCTAAATGGAGTTGAATCACATGCAGTTTTTGGTCCTACGAGGAAGAGTTGTTTTCTGTTAAGGAAAGTCACTATTGTGCTCCCATTGCTATACACAGTGCAAATAGCACTCGCGTCTGTTCACAGCGAGTACAGTGTATTGGACTGACGAGGAGCTCTTTTCTTGTCAGTTTCCTAAGCAGAGTTGTTCTAGATATGGCCCGTGTGTGTAGGAAGCACAGTTCTTTTGTTCTGAGCAAGCTCACTGTTCGGACCCCATAGGAAACACTGTAGAGTAGAAGAGTGCTCTTTTCTCAAAAGCAGAGTGTGTTTCTTGTAAGGCGAGCTAGTGTTTGTTTCCCAGTCAGAAATGTAGTTGAATCCCATGCAGTTTCTGGTCCTACAAGCAAGAGATTTTTTCTGGTAAGGAAAGTCACTATTGCGCTTCCATTGCCATACACTGTGCAAATACCACACGCGTCTGCTTCCAGCAAGTAACGTGTATTGGACTGAAGAGGATCTACTGTTCTTGTCAGTTTCCTAAGCAGAATTGAACTAGATGTGGCCCGTGTGTGAAGGAAGCACATTTCTTTGTTCTGAGCAAGCTCACTGTACTGGCACTATGGGAAACACAGCAGAGTAGAAGAGTGCTCTTTTCTCAAAAGCAGAGTGTGTTTCTTGTAAGGCGAGCTAACGTTTGTTTCCCAGTCCTAAATGGAGTTGAATCACATGCAGTTTTTGGTCCAATGAGCAAGAGTTGTTTTCTGGTAAGGAAAGTCACTATTGCGCTCCCATTTCCATACAAAGTGCAAATAGCACTCTCGTCTATTCCCAGCAAGTACAGTGTATTGGACTGAAGAGAAGCTACTGTTCTCGTCAGTTCTTAGCAGAGTTGAACTAGATATGGCCTGTGTGTGTAGGAAGCACAGTTCTTTTGTTCTGAGCAAGCTCACTGTTCTGGCCCTATAGGAAACACCGGAAAGTAGAGGAGTGCTCTTTTCTCAAAAGCAGACTGTGTTTCTTGTAAGGCGAGCTAGCGTTTGTTTCCCAGTCCTAAATGGAGTTGAATCAATGCAGTTTCTGGTCCTACGAGCAAGAGTTGTTTTCCGGTAAGGAAAGTCACTATTGCGCTCCAATTGCCATACACAGTGCAAATAGCACTCGCGTCTGTTCCCAGCAAGTACAGTGTATGGGACTGAAGAGGGGCTACTGTTCTTGTCAGTTTCCTAAGCAGAGTTGAACTAGATATGGCCCGTTCGTGCAGGAAGCACAGTTCTTTTGTTCTGAGCAAGCTCACTGTTCGGACCCCATAGGAAACACAGTAGAGTAGAAGAGTGCTCTTTTCTCAAAAGCAGAATGTGTTTCATGTAAAGCGAGCTAGCATTTGTTTCCCAGTCCTACATGGAGTTGAATCACATGCAGTTTCTGGTCCTACGAGCAAGAGTTGTTTGTTGGGGAATAAAGTTAGTATTGCACTCCCATTGCCATACACAGTGCAAATAGCACTCGCATCTGTTCCCAGCAAGTACAGTGTATTGAACTGAAGAGGAGCTACTTGTTCTTGTCAGTTTCCTAAGCAGAGTTGAACTAGATATGGCCCGTGTGTGTAGGAAGCACAGTTCTTTTGTTCTGGGCAAGCTCACTGTTCTGGCCCTGTAGGAAACACAGTAGAGTGGAAGTGTGCTCTTTTCTCTAAAGCAGAGAGTGTTTCTTGTAAGGCAAGCTAGCGTTTGTTTCCCAGTCCTAAATGGAGTTGAATGACATGCAGTTTCTGGTCCTACGAGCAAGAGTTGTTTTCTGGTAAGAAGAGTCACTATTGCGCTGCGATTGCCATACACAGGACAAATAGCACTGTTGTCTGTTTCCAGCAGTACAGTGTATTGGACTGAAGAGGAGCTACTGTTCTTGTCAGGTACCTGAGCAGAATTGAACTAAGTATGGCGGTGTGTGTAGGAAGCACAGTTTTTTTGTTCTGAGCAAGCTCACTGTTCGGACCTCATAGGAATCACAGAAGAGTAGAAGAGTGCTCTTTTCTCTAAAGCAGAGTGTGTTTCTTGTAAGGCAAGCTAGCGTTTGTTTCCCAGTCCTAAATGGAGTTGAATGACATGCAGTTTCTGGTCCTACGAGCAAGAGTTGTTTTCCGGTAAGGAAAGTCACTATTGCGCTCCCATTGCCATACACAATGCAAATAGCACTCGCGTATGTTCCCAGCAAGTACAGTGTATCGGACTGAAGAGGAGCTACTGTTCTTGTCAGTTTCCTAAGCAGAGTTGAAGTAGATATGGCCCGTTCGTGCAGGAAGCACAGTTCTTTTGTTCTGAGCAAGCTCACTGTTTGGACCCCATAGGAAACACAGTAGAGTAGAAGAGTGCTCTTTTCTCAAAAGCAGAATGTGTTTCATGTAAGGCGAGCTAGCATTTGTTTCCCAGTCCTAAATGGAGTTGAATCACATGCAGTTTCTGGTCCTACGAGCAAGAGTTGTTTTCTGTGGAAGAAAGTCACTATTGCACTCCCATTGCCATACACAGTGCTTATAGCACTCACATCTGTTCCCAGCAAGTACAGTGTATTGAACTGAAGAGGAGCTACTGTTCTTGTCAGTTTCCTAAGCAGAGTTGAACTAGATATGGCCCGTGTGTGTAGGAAGCACAGTTCTTTTGTTCTGGGCAAGTTCACTGTTCTGGCCCTATAGGAAACACAGTAGAGTCGAAGTGTGCTCTTTTCTCTAAAGCAGAGAGTGTTTCTTGTAAGGCAAGCTAGCGTTTGTTTCCCAGTCCTAAATGGAGTTGAATGACATGCAGTTTCTGGTCGTATGAGCAAGAGTTGTTTTCTGGTAAGAAGAGTCATTATTGCGCTGCCATTGCCATACACAGGACAAGTAGCACTGTTGTCTCTTTCCAGCAGTACAGTGTATTGGACTGAAGAGGAGCTACTGTTCTTGTCAGGTACCTGAGTAGAATTGAACTAAGTATGGCGGTGTGTGTAGGAAGCACAGTTTTTTTGTTCTGAGCAAGCTCACTGTTCGGACCTCATAGGAATCACAGAAGAGTAGAAGAGTGCTCTTTTCTCTAAAGCAGAGTGTGTTTCTTGTAAGGCGAGCTGACGATTGTTTTCTAGTAATAAATGGAGTGGAATCACATGCAGTTTCTGGTCCTACGAGCAAGAGTTGTTTTCTGGTAACGAAAGTCACTATTGCACTCCTATTGCCATACACAGTGCAAATAGCATTCGCATCTGTTCCCAGCAAGTACAGTGTACTGAACTGAAGAGGAGCTACTGTTCTTGTCAGTTTCCTAAGCACAGTTGTACTAGATATGGCCCGTGTGTGTAGGAATCACAGTTCTTTTGTTCTGAGCAAGCTCACTGTTCTGGCCCTATAGGAAACACAGTAGAGTAGAAGAGTGCTCTTTTCTCAAAAGCAGAGTGTGTTTCTTGTAAGGCGAGCTAGCGTTTGTTTCCCAGTCCTAAATGGAGTTGAATCACATGCAGGTTCTGGTCCTACGAGCAAGAGTTGTTTTCCGGTAAAGAAAGTCACTATTGCGCTGCCATTGCCATACACAGTGCAAATGGCACTCGTGTCTGTTCCCAGCAAGAACAGTGTATCGGACTGAAGAGAAGCTACTGTTCTTGTCAGGTACCTAACAGAGTTTAATGAGATATGGCCCGTGTGTGTAGGAAGCACAGTTCTTTTGTTCTGGGCAAGCTCACTGTTCTGGCCCTGTAGGAAACACAGTAGAGTCGAAGTGTGCTCTTTTCTCTAAAGCAGAGAGTGTTTCTTGTAAGGCAAGCTAGCGTTTGTTTCCCAGTCCTAAATGGAATTGAATGACATGCAGTTTCTGGTCCTACGAGCAAGAGTTGTTTTCCAGTAAGGAAAGTCACTATTGCGCTCCCATTGCCATACACAGTACAAATAGCACTCGCGTCTGTTCCCAGCAAGTACAGTGTATTGAACTGAAGAGGAGCTACTGTTCTTGTCAGTTTCCTAAGCAGAGTTGAACTAGATATGGCCCGTGTTTGTAGGAAGCACAGTTCTTTTGTTCTTAGCCAGCTCACTGTTCTGGCCCTATAGGAAACACAGTAGAGTAGAAGAGTGCTCTTTTCTCAAAAGCAGAGTGTGTTTCTTGTAAGGCGAGCTAGCGTTTGTTTCCCAGTCCTAAATGGAGTTGAATCACATGCAGGTTCTGGTCCTATGAGCAAGAGTTGTTTTCCGGTAATGAAAGTCACTATTGCGCTGCCATTGCCATACAGAGTGCAAATGGCACTCTCGTCTGTTCCCAGCAAGAACAGTGTATCGGACTGAAGAGAAGCTACTGTTCTTGTCAGGTACCTAAGCAGAGTTGAATGAGATATGTCCCGTGTGTGTAGGAAGCACAGTTCTTTTGTTCTGAGCAAGCTCACTGTTCGGAACCCATAGGAATCATAGTAGAGTAGAAGAGTGCTCTTTTCTCAAAAGCAGAGTGTGTTTCTTGTAAGGCGAGCTAGCGTTTGTTTCCCAGTCCTAAATGGAGTTGAATTACATGCAGTTTCTGGTCCTACGAGCAAGAGTTGTTTTCTGGTAAGAAGAGTCACTATTGCGCTGCCATTGCCATACACAGGACAAATAGCACTGTTGTCTCTTTCCAGGAGTACAGTGTATTGGTCTGAAGAGGAGCTACTGTTCTTGTCAGGTACCTAAGCAGAATTGAACTAAGTATGGCGGTGTGTGTAGGAAGCACAGTTCTTTTGTTCTGAGTAATCTCACTGTTCTGGCCCTATAGGAAACACAGTAGAGTAGAAGAGTGCTCTTTTCTCTAAAGCAGAGTGTGTTTCTTGTAAGGCGAGCTAGCCTTTCTTTCCAGTCCTAAATGGAGTTGAATCACATGCAGTTTCTGGTCCTACGAGCAAGAGTTGTTTTATGGTAAGAAGAGTCACTGTTGCGCTGCAATTGCCATACAAAGGACAAGTAGCACTGGCGTCTGTTCCCAGCAAGTACAGTGTATTGTAATGAAGAGGATCTACTGTTCTTGTCAGGTTACTAAGCAGAGTTGAACTAGATATGGCCGTGTGTGTAGGAAGCACAATTTTTTTGTTCTGAGCAAGCTCACTGTTGGGAACACATAGGAAACACAGTAGAATTGAAGAGTGCTCTTTTCTCAAAAGCAGAGTGTGTTTCTTGTAAGGCGAGCTAGCGTTTGTTTCCCAGTCCTAAATGGAGTTGAATCAATGCAGTTTCTGGTCCTACGAGCAAGAGTTGTTTTCCGGTAAGGAAAGTCACTATTGCGCTCCAATTGCCATACACAGTGCAAATAGCACTCGCGTCTGTTCCCAGCAAGTACAGTGTATGGGACTGAAGAGGGGCTACTGTTCTTGTCAGTTTCCTAAGCAGAGTTGAACTAGATATGGCCCGTTCGTGCAGGAAGCACAGTTCTTTTGTTCTGAGCAAGCTCACTGTTTGGACCCCATAGGAAACACAGTAGAGTAGAAGAGTGCTCTTTTCTCAAAAGCAGAATGTGTTTCATGTAAAGCGAGCTAGCATTTGTTTCCCAGTCCTACATGGAGTTGAATCACATGCAGTTTCTGGTCCTACGAGCAAGAGTTGTTTGTTGGGGAATAAAGTTAGTATTGCACTCCCATTGCCATACACAGTGCAAATAGCACTCGCATCTGTTCCCAGCAAGTACAGTGTATTGAACTGAAGAGGAGCTACTGTTCTTGTCAGTTTCCTAAGCAGAGTTGAACTAGATATGGCCCGTGTGTGTAGGAAGCACAGTTCTTTTGTTCTGGGCAAGCTCACTGTTCTGGCCCTGTAGGAAACACAGTAGAGTCGAAGTGTGCTCTTTTCTCCAAAGCAGAGAGTGTTTCTTGTAAGGCAAGCTAGCGTTTGTTTCCCAGTCCTAAATGGAGTTGAATGACATGCAGTTTCTGGTCCTACGAGCAAGAGTTGTTTTCTGGTAAGAAGAGTCACTATTGCGCTGCGATTGCCATACACAGGACAAATAGCACTGTTGTCTGTTTCCAGCAGTACAGTGTATTGGACTGAAGAGGAGCTACTGTTCTTGTCAGGTACCTAAGCAGAATTGAACTAAGTATGGCGGTTTGTGTAGGAAGCACAGTTTTTTTGTTCTGAGCAAGCTCACTGTTCGGACCTCATAGGAATCACAGAAGAGTAGAAGAGTGCTCTTTTCTCTAAAGCAGAGTGTGTTTCTTGTAAGGCAAGCTAGCGTTTGTTTCCCAGTCCTAAATGGAGTTGAATGACATGCAGTTTCTGGTCCTACGAGCAAGAGTTGTTTTCCGGTAAGGAAAGTCACTATTGCGCTCCCATTGCCATACACAGTGCAAATAGCACTCGCGTATGTTCCCAGCAAGTACAGTGTATCGGACTGAAGAGGAGCTACTGTTCTTGTCAGTTTCCTAAGCAGAGTTGAAGTAGATATGGCCCGTTCGTGCAGGAAGCACAGTTCTTTTGTTCTGAGCAAGCTCACTGTTTGGACCCCATAGGAAACACAGTAGAGTAGAAGAGTGCTCTTTTCTCAAAAGCAGAATGTGTTTCATGTAAGGCGAGCTAGCATTTGTTTCCCAGTCCTAAATGGAGTTGAATCACATGCAGTTTCTGGTCCTACGAGCAAGAGTTGTTTTCTGTGGAAGAAAGTCACTATTGCACTCCCATTGCCATACACAGTGCTTATAGCACTCACATCTGTTCCCAGCAAGTACAGTGTATTGAACTGAAGAGGAGCTACTGTTCTTGTCAGTTTCCTAAGCAGAGTTGAACTAGACATGGCCCGTGTGTGTAGGAAGCACAGTTCTTTTGTTCTGGGCAAGTTCACTGTTCTGGCCCTATAGGAAACACAGTAGAGTCGAAGTGTGCTCTTTTCTCTAAAGCAGAGAGTGTTTCTTGTAAGGCAAGCTAGCGTTTGTTTCCCAGTCCTAAATGGAGTTGAATGACATGCAGTTTCTGGTCGTACGAGCAAGAGTTGTTTTCTGGTAAGAAGAGTCATTATTGCGCTGCCATTGCCATACACAGGACAAATAGCACTGTTGTCTCTTTCCAGCAGTACAGTGTATTGGACTGAAGAGGAGCTACTGTTCTTGTCAGGTACCTGAGTAAATTGAACTAAGTATGGCGGTGTGTGTAGGAAGCACAGTTTTTTTGTTCTGAGCAAGCTCACTGTTTGAACCTCATAGGAATCACAGAAGAGTAGAAGAGTGCTCTTTTCTCTAAAGCAGAGTATGTTTCTTGTAAGGCGAGCTGACGATTGTTTTCTAGTAATAAATGGAGTGGAATCACATGCAGTTTCTGGTCCTACGAGCAAGAGTTGTTTTCTGGTAACGAAAGTCACTATTGCACTCCTATTGCCATACACAGTGCAAATAGCATTCGCATCTGTTCCCAGCAAGTACAGTGTATTGAACTTAAGAGGAGCTACTGTTCTTGTCAGTTTCCTATGCAGAGTTGAACTAGATATGGCCCGTGTGTGTAGGAAGCACAGTTCTTTTGTTCTGAGCAAGCTCACTGTTCTGGCCCTATAGGAAACACAGTAGAGTAGAAGAGTGCTCTTTTCTCAAAAGCAGAGTGTGTTTCTTGTAAGGCGAGCTAGCGTTTGTTTCCCAGTCCTAAATGGAGTTGAATCACATGCAGGTTCTGGTCCTACGAGCAAGAGTTGTTTTCCGGTAAGGAAAGTCACTATTGCGCTGCCATTGCCATACACAGTGCAAATGGCACTCGCGTCTGTTCCCAGCAAGAACAGTGTATCGGACTGAAGAGAAGCTACTGTTCTTGTCAGGTACCTAACAGAGTTTAATGAGATATGGCCCGTGTGTGTAGGAAGCACAGTTCTTTTGTTCTGAGCAAGCTCACTGTTCGGAACCCATAGGAATCACAGTAGAGTAGAAGAGTGCTATTTTCTCAAAAGCAGAGTGTTTTTCTTGTAAGGCAAGCTAGCGTTTGCTTCCCAGTCCTAAGTGGAGTTGAATCACATGCAGTTTCTGGTCCTACGAGCAAGAGTTGTTTTCTGGTAAGAAGAGTCACTATTGTGCTCCCATTGCCATACACAGGGCAAATAGCACTCGCGTCTGTTCCCCGCAAGTACACTGTATTGGACTGAAGAGGAGCTACTGTTCTTGTCAGTTTCCTAAGCAGAGTTGAACTAGATATGGACCAAGTGTGTAGGAAGCACGGTTCTTTTGTTCTGAGCAAGCTCACTGTTCGGACACCATAGGAAACACAGTAGAGTAGAAGAGTGCTCTTTTCTCAAAAGCAGAGTGTATTTCATATAAGGCGAGCTAGCATTTGTTTCTCAGTCCTAAATGGAGTTGAATCATATGCAGTTTCTGGTCCTATGAGCAAGAGTTGTTTTCTGGTAAGGAAAGTCACTATTGCACTCCCATTGCCATCCACAGTGCAAATAGCACTCACGTCTGTTCCCAGCAAGTACAGTGTATCGCACTGAAGAGGAGCTACTGTTCTTGTCAGTTTCCTAAGCAGAGTTGAAGTAGATATGGCCCGTGTGTGTAGGAAGCACAGTTCTTTTGTTCTGAGCAAGCTCACTGTTCTGGCCCTATAGGAAACACAGTAGAGTAGATGAGTTCTCTTTTCTCTAAAGCAGAGTGTGTTTCTTGTAAGGCGAGCTAGCGTTTGTTTCCCAGTCCTAAATGGAGTTGAATGACATGCAGTTTCTTGTCCTACGAGCAAGAGTTGTTTTCTGGTAAGAAGAGTCACTATTGCGCGCCCATTGCCATACACAGGACAAATAGCACTGTTGTCTCTTTCCAGCAGTACAGTGTATTGGTCTGAAGAGGAGCTACTGTTCTTGTCAGGTACCTAAGCAGAATTGAACTAAGTATGGCGGTGTGTGTAGGTAGCACAGTTCTTTTGTTCTGAGTAATCTCACTGTTCTGGCTTGATAGGAAACACAGTAGAGTAGAAGAGTTCTCTTTTCTCTAAAGCAGAGTGTGTTTCTTGTAAGGCGAGCTAGCCTTTCTTTTCCAGTCCTAAATGGAGTTGAATCACATGCAGTTTCTGGTCCAACGAGCAAGAGTTGTTTTCTGGTAAGAAGAGTCACTGTTGCGCTGCAATTGCCATACAAAGGACAAATAGCACTGGCATCTGTTCCCAGCAAGTACAGTGTATTGGACTGAAGAGTATCTACTGTTCTTGTCAGGTTCCTAAGCAGAGTTGAACTAGATATGGCCGTGAGTGTAGGAAGCACAGTTTTTTTGTTCTGAGCAAGCTCACTGTTGGGAACACATAGGAAACACAGTAGAATTGAAGAGTGCTCTTTTCTCAAAAGCAGAGTGTGTTTCTCGTAAGGCGAGCTTGCGTTTGTTTCCCAGTCCTAAATGGAGTTGAATCAATGCAGTTTCTGGTCCTACGAGCAAGAGTTGTTTTCCGGTAAGGAAAGTCACTATTGCACTCCCATTGCCATACACAGTGCAAATAGCACTCGCGTCTGTTCCAGCAAGTACAGTGTATTGGACTGAAGAGGAGCTACTGTTCTTGTCAGGTTTATAAGCAGATTTGAACTAGATATGGCCGTGTGTGTAGGAAGCACAGTTTTTTTGTTCTGAGCAAGCTCACTGTTCGGACCCCGTAGGAAACACAGTAGAGTAGAAGAGTGCTCTTTTCTCTAAATCAGAGTGTGTTTCTTGTAAGGCGAGCTTGTGTTTGTTTCCTAGTCCTAAATGGAGTTGAATCACATGCAGTTTCTTGTCCTACGAGCAAGAGTTGTTTTCTGGTAAGAAGAGTCACTATTGCGCTCCCATTGCCATACACATTACAAATAGCACTCGCGTCTGTTCCCAGCAAGTACAGTGTATTTGACTGAATAAGATCTACTGTTTATGTCAGGTTTATAAGCAGATTTGAACTAGATATGGCCGTGTGTGTAGGAAGCACAGTTTTTTTGTTCTGAGCAAGCTCACTGTTCGGACCCCGTAGGAAACACAGTAGAGTAGAAGAGTGCTCTTTTCTCTAAAGCAGAGTGTGTTTCTTGTAATGCGAGCTGCATTTGTTTCCCAGTCCTCAATGGAGTTGAATCACATGCAATATCTGATCCTACGAGCAAGAGTTGTTTTCTGGAAATGAAAGTCACTATTGCTCTCCCACTGCCATACACAGTGCAAATAGCACTGGCGTCTGTTCCCAGCAAGTATAGTGTTTTGGACGGAAGAGGAGCTACTGTTCTTGTCAGTTTCCTAAGCAGAGTTGAACTAGATATGGCCCGTGGTGTAGGAAGCACAGTTTTTTTGTTTTGAGCAAGCTCACTGTTGGGAACACAAAGGAAACACAGTAGAATTGAAGAGTGCTCTTTACTCAAAAGCAGACTGTCTTTCTTGGAAGGCGAGCTAGCGTTTGTTTCCCAGTCCTAAATGGAGTTGAGTCACATGCAGTTTTTTGTCCTACGAGCAAGATTTGTTTTCTGGTAAGACAAGTAACTATTGTGCTCCAAATGCCATACACAGTGCAAATAGCACTGGCGTCTGTTCCCCGCAAGTACAGTGTATTGGACTGAAGAGGAGCTACTGTTCTTGTCAGGTTCCTAAGCAGAGTTGAACTAGATATGACCCGTGTGTGTAGGAAGCACAGTTCTTTTGTTCTGAGCAAGCTCACTGTTCGGACCCCAAAAGAAACACAGTAGAGTAGAAGAGTGCTCTTTTCTCAAAAGCAGAGTGTGTTTCATGTAAGGCGAGCTAGTGTTTGTTTCACAGTCCTAAATGTAGTGGAATCACATGCAGTTTCTGGTCCTATGAGCAAGAGTTGTTTTCTGGTAAGAAGAGTCACTATTATGCTCCCATTGTCATACACAGTGCAAATAGCACTCGCGTCTGTTCCAGCAAGTACAGTGTATTGGACTGAAGAGGAGCTACTGTTCTTGTCAGTTTCCTAAGCAGAGTTGAACGAGATATGGCCTGTGTGTGTAGGAAGCACAGTTCTCTTGTTCTGAGCAAGCTCACTGTTCTGGCCCTATAGGAAACACAGTAGAGTAGAAGAGTGCTCTTTTCTCTAAAGCAGAGTGTGTTTCTTGTAAGGCGAGCTTGTGTTTGTTTCCTAGTCCTAAATGGAGTTGAATCATATGCAGTTTCTGGTCCTACGAGCAAGAGTTGTTTTCTGGGAAAGAAAGTCCCTATTGCACTCCCATTGCCATACACATTACAAATAGCACTCGCGTCTGTTCCCAGCAAGTACAGTGTATTGGACTGAATAGGATCTACTGTTCTTGTCAGGTTTATAAGCAGATTTGAACTAGATATGGCCGTGTGTGTAGGAAGCACAGTTTTTTTGTTCTGATCAAGCTCACTGTTCGGACCCCATAGGAAACACAGTAGAGTAGAAGAGTGCTCTTTTCTCTAAAGCAGAGTGTGTTTCTTGTAATGCGAGCTAGCATTTGTTTCCCAGTCCTCAATGGAGTTGAATCACATGCAATATCTGATCCTACGAGCAAGAGTTGTTTTCTGGAAATGAAAGTCACTATTGTGCTCCCATTGCCAAACACAATGCAAATAGCACTGGCGTCTGTTCCCAGCAAGTATAGTGTTTTGGACTGAAGAGGAGATACTGTTCTTGTCACTTTCCTAAGCAGAGTTGAACTAGATATGGCCAGTGGGTGTAGGAAGCACAGTTTTTTTGTTCTGAGCAAGCTCACTGTTGGGAACACAAAGGAAACACAGTAGAATTGAAGAGTGCTCTTTTCTCAAAAGCAGAGTGTCTTTCTTGGAGGCGAGCTAGCGTTTGTTTCCCAGTCCTAAATGGAGTTGAGTCACATGCAGTTTTTTGTCCTACGAGCAAGATTTGTTTTCTGGTAAGACGAGTAACTATTGTGCTCCAAATGCCATACACAGTGCAAATAGCACTGGCGTCTGTTCCCCGCAAGTACAGTGTATTGGACTGAAGAGGCGCTACTGTTCTTGTCAGTTTCCTAAGCAGAGTTGAACTAGATATGACCCGTGTGTGTAGGAAGCACAGTTCTTTTGTTCTGAGCAAGCTCACTGTTCGGACCCCATAGGAAACACATACAGTAGAAGAATGCTCTTTTCTCAAAAGCAGAGTGTGTTTCATGTAAGGCTTGCTAGCATTTGTTTCCCTGTCCTAAATGGAGTTGAATCACACGCAGTTTCTGGTCCTACGTGCAAGAGTTGTTTTCTGGTAAGGAAAGTCACTATTGCGCTCCCATTGCCATCCACAGTGCAAAGAGCACTCGCGTCTGTTCCCAGCAAGTACAGTGTATCGGACTGAAGAGGAGCTACTGTTCTTGTCAGTTTCCTAAGCAGAGTTGAACTAAATATGTCCCGTGTGTGTAGGAAGCATAGTTCTTTTCTTCTGAGCAAGCTCACTGTTCTGGCCCTATAGGAAACACAGTAGAGTAGAAGAGTGCTCTTTTCTCTAAAGCAGAGTGTGTTTCTTGTAAGGCGAGCTAGCGTTTGTTTCCCAGTCCTAAATGGAGTTGAATGACATGCAGTTTCTGGTCCTACGAGCAAGAGTTGTTTTCCGGTAAGGAAAGTCACTATTGTGCTCCCATTGCCATACACAGTTCAAATAGCACCCGCGTCTGTTCCCAGCAAGTACAGTGTATCGGACTGAAGAGGAGCTACTGTTCTTGTCAGTTTCCTAAGCAGAGTTGAATGAGATATGTTCCGTGTGTGTAGGAAGCACAGTTCTTTTGTTCTGAGCAAGGTCACTGTTTGGAACCTATAGGAAACACAGTAGAGTAGAAGAGTGCTCTTTTCTCAAAAGCAGAGTGTGTTTTTTGTAAGGCAAGCTAGCGTTTGCTCCCAGTCCTAAGTGGAGTTGAATCACATGCAGTTTCTGGTCCTACGAGCAAGAGTTGTTTTCTGGTAAGAAGAGTCACTATTGCGCTCCCATTGCCATACCCAGTGCAAATAGCACTGGCGTCTGTTCCCAGCATGTACAGTGTATTGGACTGAAGAGGATCTACTGTTCTTGTCAGGTTCCTAAGCAGAGTTGAACTAGATATGGCCGTGTGTGTAGGAAGCACAGTTTTATTGTTCTGAGCAAGCTCACTGTTGGGAACACATAGGAAACACAGTAGAATTGAAGAGTGCTCTTTTCTCAAAAGCAGAGTGTGTTTCTTGGAAGGCGAGCTAGCGTTTGTTTTCCAGTCCTAAAAGGAGTTGAATCACATGCAGTTTCTGGTCCTACGAGCAAGAGTTGTTTTCCGGTAAGGAAAGTCACTATTGTGCTACCATTGCCATACACAGTGCAAATGGCTCTCGCGTCTGTTCCCAGCAAGAACAGTGTATCGGACTGAAGAGAAGCTACTATTCTATTCAGGTACCTAAGCAGAGTTGAATGAGATATGTCCCGTGTGTGTAGAAAGCACCGTTCTTTTGTTCTGAGCAAGCTCACTGTTCGGAACCCATAGGAATCACAGTAGAGGAGAAGAGTGCTCTTTTCTCAAAAGCAGAGTGTATTTCATATAAGGCGAGCTATCATTTGTTTCTCAGTCCTAAATGGAGTTGAATCATATGCAGTTTCTGGTTCTACGAGCAAGAGTTGTTTTCTTGTAAGGAAAGTCACTATTGCACTCCCATTGCCATCCACAGTGCAAATAGCACTCACGTCTGTTCCCAGCAAGTACAGTGTATCGGACTGAAGAGGAGCTACTGTTCTTGTCAGTTTCCATAGCAGAGTTGAAGTAGATATGGCCCGTGTGTGTAGGAAGCACAGTTCTTTTGTTCTGAGCAAGCTCACTGTTCTGGCCCTATAGGAAACACAGTAGAGTAGAAGAGTGCTCTTTTCTCTAAAGCAGAGTGTGTTTCTTGTAAGGCGAGCTAGCGTTTGTTTCCCAGTCCTAAATGGAGTTGAATGACATGCAGTTTCTGGTCCTACGAGCAAGAGTTGTTTTCTGGTAAGAAGAGTCACTATTGCGTTCCCATTGCCATACACAGGACAAATAGCACTGTAGTCTCTTTCCAGCAGTACTGTGTATTGGTCTGAAGAGGAGCTACTGTTCTTGTCAGGTACCTAAGCAGAATTGAACTAAGTATGGCGGTGTGTGTAGGAAGCACAGTTCTTTTGTTCTGAGTAATCTCACTGTTCTGGCCCTATAGGAAACACAGTAGAGTAGAAGAGTGCTCTTTTCTCTAAAGCAGAGTGTGTTTCTTGTAAGGCGAGCTAGCCTTTCTTTTCTAGTCCTAAATGGAGTTGAATCACATGCAGTTTCTGGTCCTACGAGCAAGAGTTGTTTTATGGTAAGAAGAGTCACTGTTGCGATGCAATTGCCATACAAAGGACAAATAGCACTGGCGTCTGTTCCCAGCAAGTATAGTGTGTTGGACTGAAGAGGATCTACTGTTCTTGTCAGGTTCCTAAGCAGAGTTGAACTAGATATGGCCGTGTGTGTAGGAAGCACAGTTTTTTTGTTCTGAGCAAGGTCACTGTTGGGAACACATAGGAAACACAGTAGAATTGAAGAGTGCTCTTTTCTCAAAAGCAGAGTGTGTTTCTTGTAAGGCGAGCTAGCGTTTGTTTCCCAGTCCTAAATGGAGTTGAATCAATGCAGTTTCTGGTCCTACGAGCAAGAGTTGTTTTCCGGTAAGGAAAGTCACTCTTGCGCTCCCATTGCCATACACAGTGCAAATAGCACTCGCGTCTGTTCCCAGCAAGTACAGTGTATCGGACTGAAGAGGAGCTACTGTTTTGTCAGTTTCCTAAGCAGAGTTGAACTAGATATGGCCCGTGTGCGTAGGAAGCACAGTTCTTTTGTTCTGAGCAAGCTCACTGTTCGGACCCCATAGGAAACACAGTAGAGTAGAAGAGTGCTCTTTGCTCAAAAGCAGAGTGTGTTTCATGTAAGGCGAGCTAGCATTTGTTTCCTAGTACTAAATGGAGTAGAATCACATGCAGATTTGGGTCCTAGGAGCAAGAGTTGTTTTCTGTTAAGGAAAGTCACTATTGCGTTCCCATTGCCATACACAGTGCAAATAGCACTCGCGTCTGTACCCAGCAAGTACAGTGTATTGGACTGAAGAGGAGCTACTGTTCTTGTCAGTTTCCTAAGCAGAGTTGAACGAGATGTGGCCCGTGTGTGGAGGAAGCACAGTTCTCTTGTTGTGAGCAAGCTCACTGTTCTGGCCCTATAGGAAACACAGTAGATTAGAAGAGTGCTCTTTTCTCTAAAGCAGAGTGTGTTTCTTGTAAGGCGAGCTCGCGTTTGTTTCCCAGTCCTAAATGGAGTTGAGTCACATGCAGTTTTTGTTCCTACGAGCAAGAGTTGTTTTCTGGTAAGAAGAGTCACTATTGCGCTCCAAATGCCATACAAAGTGCAAATAGCTCTCGCGTCTGTTCCCAGCAAGTACAGTGTATTGGACTGAATAGGCGCTACTGTTCTTGTCAGTTTCCTAAGCAGAGTTGAACTAGATATGGTCCATGTGTGTAGGAAGCACAGTTCTTTTGTTCTGAGCAAGCTCACTGTTCGGACCCCTTAGGAAACACAGTAGAGTAGAACAGTGCTCTTTTCTCAAAAGCAGAGTGTGTTTCTTGTAAGGCGATCTAGCATTTGTTTCCTAGTCCTAAATGGAGTTGAATCACATGCAGTTTCTGGTCCTACGAGCAAGAGTTGTTTTATGGTAAGAAGAGTCACTGTTGTGATGCAATTGCCATACAAAGGACAAATAGCACTGGCGTCTGTTCCCAGCAAGTATAGTGTATCGGACTGAAGAGGATCTACTGTTCTTGTCAGGTTCCTAAGCAGAGTTGAACTAGATATATCCCGTGTGAAGGAAGCACAGTTCTTTTGTTCTGAGCAAGCTCACTGTTCTAGCCCTATACGAAACACAGTAGAGTAGAACAGTGCTCTTTTCTCTAAAGCAGAGAGTGTTTCTTGTAAGGCGAGCTAGCGTTTGTTTCCCAGTCCTCAATGGAGTTGAATCACATGCAGTTTCTGGTCCTACGAGCAAGAGTTATTTTCTGGTAAGAAGAGTCACTATTGAGCTGCCATTGCCATACACAGGACCAATAGCACTGTTGTCTGTTCCCAGCAGTACAGTGTATTGGACTGAAGAGGATCTACTGTTCTTGTCAGTTTCCTAAGCAGAGTTGAACTAGATATGGTCGGTGTGTGTAGGAAGCACAGTTCTCTTGTTCTGAGCAAGCTCACTGTTCTGGCCCTATAGGAAACACAGTAGAGTAGAAAAGTGCTCTTTTCTCTAAAACAGAGTGTGTTTCTTGTAAGGCGATCTAGCGTTTGTTTCCCAGTCTTAAATGGAGTCGAATCACATGCAGTTTCTGGTCCTACGAGCAAGAGTTGTTTTATGGTAAGAATAGTCACTATTGTGCTGCCATTGCCATACACAGGACAAATAGCACTCGCGTCTGTTCCCAGCAAGTACAGTGTATTGGACTGAAGAGGAGCTACTGTTCTTGTCAGTTTCCTAAGCAGAGTTGAACTAGATATGGCCGTGTGTGTAGGAAGCACAGTTTTATTGTTCTGAGCAAGCTCACTGTTGGGAACACATAGGAAACACAGTAGAATTGAAGAGTGCTCTTTTCTCAAAAGCAGAGTGTGTTTCTTGGAAGGCGAGCTAGCGTTTGTTTCCCAGTCCTAAATGGAGTTGAGTCTCACGCAGTTTTTTGTCCTACGAGTAAGATTTTTTTTCTGGTAAGACGAGTCACTATTGTGCTCCAATTGCCATACACAGTGCAAATAGCACTGGCGACTGTTCCCAGCATCTACAGTGTATTGGACTGAAGAGGAACTACTGTTCTTGTCAGTTTCCTAAGCAGAGTTGAACTAGATATGGCCCGTGTGTGTAGGAAGCACAGTTCTTTTGTTCTGAGCAAGCTCACTGTTCGGACCCCATAGGAAACACAGTAGAGTAGAAGAGTGCTCTTTTCTCAAAAGCAGAGTGTGTTTCATGTAAGGCTTGCTAGCATTTGTTTCCCTGTCCTAAATGGAGTTGAATCACACGCAGTTTCTGGTCCTACGTGCAAGAGTTGTTTTCTGGTAAGAAGAGACACTATTGCGCTCCCATTGCCATCCACAGTGCAAATAGCACTCGCGTCTGTTCCCAGCAAGTACAGAGTATCGGACTGAAGAGGAGCTACTGTTCTTGTCAGTTTCCTAAGCAGAGTTGAACTAAATATGGCCCGTGTGTGTAGGAAGCATAGTTCTTTTGTTCTGAGCAAGCTCACTGTTCTGGCCCTATAGGAAACACAGTAGAGAAGAAGAGTGCTCTTTTCTCTAAAGCAGAGTGTGTTTCTTGTAAGGCGAGCTAGCGTTTGTTTCCCAGTCCTAAATGGAGTTGAATGACATGCAGTTTCTGGTCCTACGAGCAAGAGTTGTTTTCCGGTAAGGAAAGTCACTATTGTGCTCCCATTGCCATACACAGTTCAAATAGCACCCGCGTCTGTTCCCAGCAAGTACAGTGTATCGGACTGAAGAGGAGCTACTGTTCTTGTCAGTTTCCTAAGCAGAGTTGAACTAGATATGGCCGTTCGTGTAGGAAGCACAGTTCTTTTGTTCTGAGCAAGCTCAATGTTCGCACCCCATAGGAAACACAGTAGAGTAGAAGAGTGCTCTTTCCTCAAAAGCAGAATGTGTTTCATGTAAAGCGAGCTAGCGTTTGTTTCCCAGTCCTAAATGGAGTTGAATCCCATGCAGTTTCTGGTCCTACGAGCAAGAGTTGTTTTCTGGGGAAGAAAGTCACTATTGTGCTCCCATTGCCATACACAGTGCAAATAGCACTCACGACTGTTCCCAGCAAGTACAGTGTATCGGACTGAAGAGGAGCTACTGTTCTTGTCAGTTTCCTAAGCAGAGTTGGACTAGATATGGCCCGTGTGTGTAGGAAGCACATTTCTTTTGTTCTGGGCAAGCTCACTGTTCTGTCCCTGTAGGAAACACAGTAGAGTCGAAGTGTGCTCTTTTCTCTAAAGCAGAGAGTGTTTCTTGTAAGGCGAGCTAGCGTTTGTTTTCCAGTCCTAAATGGAGTTGAATCACATGCAGTTTCTGGTCCTACGAGCAAGAGTTGTTTTCCGGTAAGAAGAGTCACTATTGCGCTACCATTGCCATACACAGTGCAAATGGCACTCGCGTCTGTTCCAAGCAAGAACAGTGTATCGGACTGAAGAGAAGCTACTGTTCTTGTCAGGTACCTAAGCAGAGTTGAATGAGATATGTCCCGTGTGTGTAGGAAGCACAGTTCTTTTGTTCTGAGCAAGCTCACTGTTCGGAACCCACAGGAATCACAGTAGAGGAGAAGAGTGCTCTTTTCTCAAAAGCAGAGTGTATTTCATATAAGGCGAGCTAGCATTTGTTTCTCAGTCCTAAATGGAGTTGAATCATATGCAGTTTCTGGTTCTACGAGCAAGAGTTGTTTTCTGGTAAGGAAAGTCACTATGCGCTCCCATTGCCATCCACAGTGCAAATAGCACTCACGTCTGTTCCCAGCAAGTACAGTGTATCGGACTGAAGAGGAGCTACTGTTCTTGTCAGTTTCCATAGCAGAGTTGAAGTAGATATGGCCCGTGTGTGTAGGAAGCACAGTTCTTTTGTTCTGAGCAAGCTCACTGTTTGGACACCATTGGAAACACAGTAGAGTAGAAGAGTGCTCTTTTCTCTAAAGCAGAGTGTGTTTCTTGTAAGGCCAGCTAGCGTTTGTTTCCCAGTCCTAAATGGAGTTGAATGACATGCAGTTTCTGGTCCTACGAGCAAGAATTGTTTTCTGGTAAGAAGAGTCACTATTGCGCTCCCATTGCCATACACAGGACAAATAGCACTGTAGTCTCTTTCCAGCAGTACTGTGTATTGGTCTGAAGAGGAGCTACTGTTCTTGTCAGGTACCTAAGCAGAATTGAACTAAGTATGGCGGTGTGTGTAGGAAGCACAGTTCTTTTGTTCTGATCAAGCTCACTGTTCTGGCCCTATAGGAAACACAGTAGAGTAGAAGAGTGCTCTTTTCTCTAAAGAAGAGTGTGTTTCTTGTAAGGCGAGCTAGCCTTTCTTTTCCAGTCCTAAATGGAGTTGAATCACATGCAGTTTCTGGTCCTACGAGCAAGAGTTGTTTTATGGTAAGAAGAGTCACTGTTGCGATGCAATTGCCATACAAAGTGCAAATAGCACTGGCGTCTGTTCCCAGCAAGTATAGTGTATTGGACTGAAGAGGATCTACTGTTCTTGTCAGGTTCCTAAGCAGAGTTGAACTAGATATGGCCCGTGTGTGTAGGAAGCACAGTTCTTTTGTTCTCAGCAAGCTCACTGTTCAGGCCCTATAGGAAACACAGTAGAGTAGAACAGTGCTCTTTTCTCTAAAGCAGAGAGTGTTTCTTGTAAGGCGAGCTAGCGTTTGTTTCCCATTCCTAAATGGAGTTGAATCACATGCAGTTTCTGGTCCTACGAGCAAGAGTTATTTTCTGGTAAGAAGAGTCACTATTGCGCTGCCATTGCCATACACAGGACCAATAGCACTGTTGTCTGTTCCCAGCAGTACAGTGTATTGGACTGAAGAGGATCTACTGTTCTTGTCAGTTTCCTAAGCAGAGTTGAACTAGATATGGTCGGTGTGTGTAGGAAGCACAGTTCTTTTGTTCTGAGCAAGCTCACTGTTCTGGCCCTATAGGAAACACAGTAGAGTAGAAAAGTGCTCTTTTCTCTAAAGCAGAGTGTGTTTCTTGTAAGGCGATCTAGCGTTTGTTTCCCAGTCTTAAATGGAGTTGAATCACATGCAGTTTCTGGTCCTACGAGCAAGAGTTGTTTTATGGTAAGAATAGTCACTATTGTGCTGCCATTGCCATACACAGGACAAATAGCACTCGCGTCTGTTCCCAGCAAGTACAGTGTATTGGACTGAAGAGGAGCTACTGTTCTTGTCAGTTTCCTAAGCAGAGTTGAACTAGATATGGTCGGTGTGTGTAGGAAGCACAGTTCTTTTGTTCTGAGCAAGCTCACTGTTCTGGCCCTATAGGAAACACAGTAGAGTAGAAAAGTGCTCTTTTCTCTAAAGCAGAGTGTGTTTCTTGTAAGGCGAGCTAGCGTTTGTTTCCCAGTCCTAAATGGAGTTGAGTCACATGCAGGTTTTGTTCCTATGAGCAAGAGTTGTTTTCTGGTAAGGAAGTCACTATTGTGCTCCAATTGCCATACACAGTGCAAATAGCACTCGCTTCTGTTCCCAGCAAGTACAGTGTATTGGACTGAAGAGGAGCTACTGTTCTTTCAGGTTCCTAAGCAGAGTTTTACTAGATATGGTCCGTGTGTGTAAGAAGCACAGTTGTTTTGTTCTGAGCAAGCTCACTGTTTGGACCCCATAGGAAACACAGTAGAGTAGAAGAGTGCTCTTTTCTCAAAAGCAGATTGTGTTTCTTGTAAGGCGAGCTAGCATTTGTGTCCAGTCCTAAATGGAGTTGAATCACATACAGTTTCTGGTCCTATGAGCAAGAGTTGTTTTCTGGTAAGGAAAGTCACTATTGCGCTCCCATTGCCATACACAGTGCAAATAGCACTCGCGTCTGTTCCCAGCATGTACAGTGTATTGGACTGAAGAGGAGCTACTGTTCTTGTCAGTTTCCAAAGCAGAGTTTTACTAGATATGGCCCGTGTGTGTAGGAAACACAGTTCTTTTGTTCTGAGCAAGCTCACGGTTCTGGCCTTATAGGAAACACAGTAGAGTAGAAAGTGCTCTTTTCTCTAAAGCAGAGTGTGTTTCTTGTAAAGCGAGCTAGCGTTTCTTTCCCAGTCCTAAATGGAGTTGAATCTCATGCAATTTCTGGTCCTACGTGCAAGAGTTGTTTTCTGGTAAGAAGAGTCACTATTGCGCTCCCATTGTCATACACAGGGCAAATAGACTCCCGACTGTTCCCAGCAAGTACAGTGTATTGGACTGAAGAGTATCTATTATATTTGTCAGTTTCCTAAGCAGAATTGGACTAGATATGACCGTGTGTGTAGGAAGCACAGTTCTTTTGTTCTGAGTAAGCTCACTGTTTTGGCCCTATACGAAACACAGTAGAGTAGAAAAGTGCTCTTTTCTCAAAAGCAGTGTGTGTTTCTTGAAAGGCGAGCTAGCATTTTTTTCCCAGTCCAAAATGGAGTTGAGTCACATGAAGTTTTTGCTCATACGAGCAAGAGTTGTTTTCTGGTAAGAAGAGTCACTATTGCGCTCCAATTGCCATACACAGTGCAAATAGCACGCGCGTCTCTTCCCAGCAAGTACAGTGTATTGGACAGAATAGGAGCTACTGTTCTTGTCAGTTTCCTAAGCAGAGTTGAACTAGATATGGTCCGTGTGTGTAGGAAGCACAGTTCTTTTGTTCTCAGCAAGATCACTGTTCTGGCCCTATAGGAAACACAGTAGAGTAGAAGAGTGCTCTTTTCTCAAAAGCAGAGCATGTTTCTTGTAAGGCGAGCTAGCGTTTGTTTCCCAGTCCTAAATGGAGTTGAATCACATGCAGTTTCTGGTCCTACGAGCAAGAGTTGTATTCTGGTAAGGAAGTCACTGTGCGCTCCCACTGCCATACACAGTGCAAATAGCACTCGCGTCTGTTCCCAGCAAGTACAGTGTATCGGACTGAAGAGGAGCTACTGTTCTTGTCAGTTTCCTAAGCAGAGTTGAACGAGATATGGCCCGTGTGTGTAGGAAGCACAGTTCTTTTGTTCTGAGCAAGCTCACTGTTTGGACACCATTGGAAAAACAGTAGAGAAGAAGAGTGCTCTTTTCTCAAAAGCAGAGTCTGTTTCTTGTAAGGCGAGCTAGCATTTGTTTCCCAGTCCTAAATGGAGTTGAATCTCATGCAGTTTCTGGTCCTAAGAGCAAGAGTTGTTTTCTGGTAAGAAGAGTCACTATTGTGCTCCCATTGAAATACACAGGGCAAATAGCACTGGCGTCTGTTCCCATCATGTACAGTGTATTGGACTGAAGAGGATCTACTGTTCTTGTCAGGTTCCTAAGCAGAGTTGAACTAGATATGGCCCGTGTGTGTAGGAAGCACAGTTCTTTTGTTCTGATCAAGCTCACTGTTCTGGCCCTATAGGAAACACAGTAGAGTAGAAGAGTGCTCTTTTCTCTAAAGCAGAGAGTGTTTCTTGTAAGGCGAGCTCGCGTTTGTTTCCCATTCCTAAATGGAGTTGCGTCACATGCAGTTTTTGGTCCTACGAGCAAGAGTTGTTTTCTGGTAAGAAGAGTCACTATTGCGCTCCAATTGCCATACACAGTGCAAATAGCACTCGCGTCTGTTCCCAGCAAGTACAGTGTATTGGACTGAATAGGAGCTACTGTTCATGTCAGTTTCCAAAGCATAGTTGAACTAGATATGGTCCGTGTGGAGGAAGCACAGTTCTTTTGTTCTCAGCAAGCTCACTGTTCAGGCCCTATAGGAAACACAGTAGAGTAGAACAGTGCTCTTTTCTCTAAAGCAGAGAGTGTTTCTTGTAAGGCGAGCTAGCGTTTGTTTCCCAGTCCTCAATGGAGTTGAATCACATGCAGTTTCTGGTCCTACGAGCAAGAGTTATTTTCTGGTAAGAAGAGTCACTATTGCGCTGCCATTGCCATACACAGGACCAATAGCACTGTTGTCTGTTCCCAGCAGTACAGTGTATTGGACTGAAGAGGATCTACTGTTCTTGTCAGTTTCCTAAGCAGAGTTGAACTAGATATGGTCGGTGTGTGTAGGAAGCACAGTTCTCTTGTTCTGAGCAAGCTCACTGTTCTGGCCCTATAGGAAACACAGTAGAGTAGAAAAGTGCTCTTTTCTCTAAAGCAGAGTGTGTTTCTTGTAAGGCGATCTAGCGTTTGTTTCCCAGTCTTAAATGGAGTTGAATCACATGCAGTTTCTGGTCCTACGAGCGAGAGTTGTTTTATGGTAAGAATAGTCACTATTGTGCTGCCATTGCCATACACAGGACAAATAGCACTCGCGTCTGTTCCCAGCAAGTACAGTGTATTGGACTGAAGAGGAGCTACTGTTCTTGTCAGTTTCCTAAGCAGAGTTGAACTAGATATGGTCGGTGTGTGTAGGAAGCACAGTTCTTTTGTTCTGAGCAAGCTCACTGTTCTGGCCCTATAGGAAACACAGTAGAGTAGAAAAGTGCTCTTTTCTCTAAAGCAGAGTGTGTTTCTTGTAAGGCGAGCTAGCGTTTGTTTCCCAGTCCTAAATGGAGTTGAGTCACATGCAGGTTTTGTTCCTATGAGCAAGAGTTGTTTTCTGGTAAGGAAGTCACTATTGTGCTCCAATTGCCATACACAGTGCAAATAGCACTCGCTTCTGTTCCCAGCAAGTACAGTGTATTGGACTGAAGAGGAGCTACTGTTCTTTCAGGTTCCTAAGCAGAGTTTTACTAGATATGGTCCGTGTGTGTAAGAAGCACAGTTGTTTTGTTCTGTGCAAGCTCACTGTTTGGACCCCATAGGAAACACAGTAGAGAAGAAGAGTGCTCTTTTCTCAAAAGCAGAGTGTGTTCCTTGTAAGGCGAGCTAGCGTTTGTTTCCCATTCCTAAATGGAGTTGAATCCCATGCAGTTTCTGGTCCTACGAGCAAGAGTTGTTTTCTGGTAAGAAGAGTCACTATTGCGCTGCCATTGCCATACACAGGACAAATAGCACTGTTGTCTGTTCCCAGCAGTAGAGTGTATTGGACTGAAGAGGATCTAATGTTCTTGTCAGGTTCCTAAGCAGAATTGAACTAGGTATGGCGGTGTGTGTAGGAAGTACAGTTCTGTTATTCTGAGCAAGCTCACTGTTCGGACCTCATAGGAAACACAGTAGAGTAGAAGAGTGCTCTTTTCTCAAAAGCAGAGTGTGTTTCTTGTAAGGCGAGCTAGCGTTTGTTTCCTAGTCCTAAATGGAGTTGAATCACAGGCAGTTTCCGGTCCTATGAGCAAGAGTTGTTTTCTGATAAGGAAAGTCACTATTGTGCTCCCATTGCCATACACAGTGCAAATAGCACTGGCATCTGTTCCCAGCAAGTACAGTGTATTGGACTGAATAGGAGCTACTGTTCTTGTCAGTATCCTAAGCAGAGTAGAACTAGATATGGCCGTGTGTAGGAAGCACAGTTCTTTTGTTCTGAGCAAGCTCACTGTTCTGGCCCTATAGGAAACATAGTAGAGTAGAAGAGGGCTCTTTTCTCAAAAGCAGAGTTTGTTTTTTGTAAGGCGAGCTAGCATTTGTTTCCCAGTCCTAAATGGAGTTGAATCACATGCAGTATCTGGTCCTACGAGCAAGAGTTGTTTTCTGGTAAGGAAAGTCACTATTGCGCTCCCATTGCCATAAACAGTGCAAATAGCATATGCGTTTGTTCCCAGCAAGTACAGTGTATCAGACTGAAGAGGAGCTACTGTTCTTGTCAGTTTCCTAAGCAGAGTTGAACTAGATAAGGCCTGTGTGGGTAGGAAGCACAGTTCTTTTTTTGTGAGCAAGCTCACTGTTCTGGCCCTATAGGAAACACAGTGGAGTAGAAGAGTGCTCTTTTCTCAAAAGCAGAGTGTGTTTCTTGTAAAGCGAGCTAGAGTTTGTTTCCCAGTCCTAAATGGAGTTGAATCACATGCAGTTTCTGGTCCTACGAGCAAGAGTTGTTTTCTGGTAAGAAGAGTCACTATTGCGCTGCCATTGCCATACACAGGACAAATAGCACTGCCGTCTGTTCCCAGCAAGTACAGTGTATTGGACTGAAGAAGATCTACTATTCTTGTCAGGTTCCTAAGCAGAATTGAACTAGATATGGCCTTCTGTGTAGGAAGCACAGTTCTTTTGTTCTGAGCAAGTTCACTGTTCGGACCCCATGGGAAACACAGTAGAGTAGAAGAGTGCTCTTTTCTCAAAAGCAGAGTGTGTTTCTTGTAAGGCGAGCTAGCGTTTGTTTCCTAGTCCTAAATGGAATTGAGTCACATGGAGTTTTTTGTCCTACGAGTAAGATTTTTTTTCTGGTAAGACGAGTCACTATTGTGCTCCAATTGCCATACACAGTGCAAATAGCACTGGCGACTGTTCCCAGCATCTACAGTGTATTGGACTGAAGAGGAACTACTGTTCTTGTCAGTTTCCTAAGCAGAGTTGAACTAGATATGGCCCGTGTGTGTAGGAAGCACAGTTCTTTTGTTCTGAGCAAGCTCACTGTTCGGACCCAATAGGAAACACAGTTGAGTAGAAGAGTGCTCTTTTCTCAAAAGCAGAGTGTGTTTCATGTAAGGCTTGCTAGCATTTGTTTCCCTGTCCTAAATGGAGTTGAATCACACGCAGTTGCTGGTCCTACGTGCAAGAGTTGTTTTCTGGTAAGAAGAGACACTATTGCGCTCCCATTGCCATCCACAGTGCAAATAGCACTCGCGTCTGTTCCCAGCAAGTACAGAGTATCGGACTGAAGAGGAGCTACTGTTCTTGTCAGTTTCCTAAGCAGAGTTGAACTAAATATGGCCCGTGTGTGTAGGAAGCATAGTTCTTTTGTTCTGAGCAAGCTCACTGTTCTGGCCCTATAGGAAACACAGTAGAGAAGAAGAGTGCTCTTTTCTCTAAAGCAGAGTGTGTTTCTTGTAAGGCGAGCTAGCGTTTGTTTCCCAGTCCTAAATGGAGTTGAATGACATGAAGTTTCTGGTCCTACGAGCAAGAGTTGTTTTCCGGTAAGGAAAGTCACTATTGTGCTCCCATTGCCATACACAGTTCAAATAGCACCCGCGTCTGTTCCCAGCAAGTACAGTGTATCGGACTGAAGAGGAGCTACTGTTCTTGTCAGTTTCCTAAGCAGAGTTGAACTAGATATGGCCGTTCGTGTAGGAAGCACAGTTCTTTTGTTCTGAGCAAGCTCAATGTTCGCACACCATAGGAAACACAGTAGAGTAGAAGAGTGCTCTTTTCTCAAAAGCAGAATGTGTTTCATGTAAAGCGAGCTAGCGTTTGTTTCCCAGTCCTAAATGGAGTTGAATCCCATGCAGTTTCTGGTCCTACGAGCAAGAGTTGTTTTCTGGGGAAGAAAGTCACTATTGTGCTCCCATTGCCATACACAGTGCAAATAGCACTCACGACTGTTCCCAGCAAGTACAGTGTATCGGACTGAAGAGGAGCTACTGTTCTTGTCAGTTTCCTAAGCAGAGTTGGACTAGATATGGCCCGTGTGTGTAGGAAGCACATTTCTTTTGTTCTGGGCAAGCTCACTGTTCTGTCCCTGTAGGAAACACAGTAGAGTCGAAGTGTGCTCTTTTCTCTAAAGCAGAGAGTGTTTCTTGTAAGGCGAGCTAGCGTTTGTTTTCCAGTCCTAAATGGAGTTGAATCACATGCAGTTTCTGGTCCTACGAGCAAGAGTTGTTTTCCGGTAAGAAGAGTCACTATTGCGCTACCATTGCCATACACAGTGCAAATGGCACTCGCGTCTGTTCCAAGCAAGAACAGTGTATCGGACTGAAGAGAAGCTACTGTTCTTGTCAGGTACCTAAGCAGAGTTGAATGAGATATGTCCCGTGTGTGTAGGAAGCACAGTTCTTTTGTTCTGAGCAAGCTCACTGTTCGGAACCCACAGGAATCACAGTAGAGGAGAAGAGTGCTCTTTTCTCAAAAGCAGAGTGTATTTCATATAAGGCGAGCTAGCATTTGTTTCTCAGTCCTAAATGGAGTTGAATCATATGCAGTTTCTGGTTCTACGAGCAAGAGTTGTTTTCTGGTAAGGAAAGTCACTATGCGCTCCCATTGCGATCCACAGTGCAAATAGCACTCACGTCTGTTCCCAGCAAGTACAGTGTATCGGACTGAAGAGGAGCTACTGTTCTTGTCAGTTTCCATAGCAGAGTTGAAGTAGATATGGCCCGTGTGTGTAGGAAGCACAGTTCTTTTGTTCTGAGCAAGCTCACTGTTTGGACACCATTGGAAACACAGTAGAGTAGAAGAGTGCTCTTTTCTCTAAAGCAGAGTGTGTTTCTTGTAAGGCGAGCTAGCGTTTGTTTCCCAGTCCTAAATGGAGTTGAATGACATGCAGTTTCTGGTCCTACGAGCAAGAATTGTTTTCTGGTAAGAAGAGTCACTATTGCGCTCCCATTGCCATACACAGGACAAATAGCACTGTAGTCTCTTTCCAGCAGTACTGTGTATTGGTCTGAAGAGGAGCTACTGTTCTTGTCAGGTACCTAAGCAGAATTGAACTAAGTATGGCGGTGTGTGTAGGAAGCACAGTTCTTTTGTTCTGATCAAGCTCACTGTTCTGGCCCTATAGGAAACACAGTAGAGTAGAAGAGTGCTCTTTTCTCTAAAGAAGAGTGTGTTTCTTGTAAGGCGAGCTAGCCTTTCTTTTCCAGTCCTAAATGGAGTTGAATCACATGCAGTTTCTGGTCCTACGAGCAAGAGTTGTTTTATGGTAAGAAGAGTCACTGTTGCGATGCAATTGCCATACAAAGTGCAAATAGCACTGGCGTCTGTTCCCAGCAAGTATAGTGTATTGGACTGAAGAGGATCTACTGTTCTTGTCAGGTTCCTAAGCAGAGTTGAACTAGATATGGCCCGTGTGTGTAGGAAGCACAGTTCTTTTGTTCTCAGCAAGCTCACTGTTCAGGCCCTATAGGAAACACAGTAGAGTAGAACAGTGCTCTTTTCTCTAAAGCAGAGAGTGTTTCTTGTAAGGCGAGCTAGCGTTTGTTTCCCAGTCTTAAATGGAGTTGAATCACATGCAGTTTCTGGTCCTACGAGCGAGAGTTGTTTTATGGTAAGAATAGTCACTATTGTGCTGCCATTGCCATACACAGGACAAATAGCACTCGCGTCTGTTCCCAGCAAGTACAGTGTATTGGACTGAAGAGGAGCTACTGTTCTTGTCAGTTTCCTAAGCAGAGTTGAACTAGATATGGTCGGTGTGTGTAGGAAGCACAGTTCTTTTGTTCTGAGCAAGCTCACTGTTCTGGCCCTATAGGAAACACAGTAGAGTAGAAAAGTGCTCTTTTCTCTAAAGCAGAGTGTGTTTCTTGTAAGGCGAGCTAGCGTTTGTTTCCCAGTCCTAAATGGAGTTGAGTCACATGCAGGTTTTGTTCCTATGAGCAAGAGTTGTTTTCTGGTAAGGAAGTCACTATTGTGCTCCAATTGCCATACACAGTGCAAATAGCACTCGCTTCTGTTCCCAGCAAGTACAGTGTATTGGACTGAAGAGGAGCTACTGTTCTTTCAGGTTCCTAAGCAGAGTTTTACTAGATATGGTCCGTGTGTGTAAGAAGCACAGTTGTTTTGTTCTGTGCAAGCTCACTGTTTGGACCCCATAGGAAACACAGTAGAGAAGAAGAGTGCTCTTTTCTCAAAAGCAGAGTGTGTTCCTTGTAAGGCGAGCTAGCGTTTGTTTCCCATTCCTAAATGGAGTTGAATCCCATGCAGTTTCTGGTCCTACGAGCAAGAGTTGTTTTCTGGTAAGAAGAGTCACTATTGCGCTGCCATTGCCATACACAGGACAAATAGCACTGTTGTCTGTTCCCAGCAGTAGAGTGTATTGGACTGAAGAGGATCTAATGTTCTTGTCAGGTTCCTAAGCAGAATTGAACTAGGTATGGCGGTGTGTGTAGGAAGTACAGTTCTGTTATTCTGAGCAAGCTCACTGTTCGGACCTCATAGGAAACACAGTAGAGTAGAAGAGTGCTCTTTTCTCAAAAGCAGAGTGTGTTTCTTGTAAGGCGAGCTAGCGTTTGTTTCCTAGTCCTAAATGGAGTTGAATCACAGGCAGTTTCCGGTCCTATGAGCAAGAGTTGTTTTCTGATAAGGAAAGTCACTATTGTGCTCCCATTGCCATACACAGTGCAAATAGCACTGGCATCTGTTCCCAGCAAGTACAGTGTATTGGACTGAATAGGAGCTACTGTTCTTGTCAGTATCCTAAGCAGAGTAGAACTAGATATGGCCGTGTGTAGGAAGCACAGTTCTTTTGTTCTGAGCAAGCTCACTGTTCTGGCCCTATAGGAAACATAGTAGAGTAGAAGAGGGCTCTTTTCTCAAAAGCAGAGTTTGTTTTTTGTAAGGCGAGCTAGCATTTGTTTCCCAGTCCTAAATGGAGTTGAATCACATGCAGTATCTGGTCCTACGAGCAAGAGTTGTTTTCTGGTAAGGAAAGTCACTATTGCGCTCCCATTGCCATAAACAGTGCAAATAGCATATGCGTTTGTTCCCAGCAAGTACAGTGTATCAGACTGAAGAGGAGCTACTGTTCTTGTCAGTTTCCTAAGCAGAGTTGAACTAGATAAGGCCTGTGTGGGTAGGAAGCACAGTTCTTTTTTTGTGAGCAAGCTCACTGTTCTGGCCCTATAGGAAACACAGTGGAGTAGAAGAGTGCTCTTTTCTCAAAAGCAGAGTGTGTTTCTTGTAAAGCGAGCTAGAGTTTGTTTCCCAGTCCTAAATGGAGTTGAATCACATGCAGTTTCTGGTCCTACGAGCAAGAGTTGTTTTCTGGTAAGAAGAGTCACTATTGCGCTGCCATTGCCATACACAGGACAAATAGCACTGCCGTCTGTTCCCAGCAAGTACAGTGTATTGGACTGAAGAAGATCTACTATTCTTGTCAGGTTCCTAAGCAGAATTGAACTAGATATGGCCTTCTGTGTAGGAAGCACAGTTCTTTTGTTCTGAGCAAGTTCACTGTTCGGACCCCATGGGAAACACAGTAGAGTAGAAGAGTGCTCTTTTCTCAAAAGCAGAGTGTGTTTCTTGTAAGGCGAGCTAGCGTTTGTTTCCTAGTCCTAAATGGAATTGAGTCACATGGAGTTTTTTGTCCTACGAGTAAGATTTTTTTTCTGGTAAGACGAGTCACTATTGTGCTCCAATTGCCATACACAGTGCAAATAGCACTGGCGACTGTTCCCAGCATCTACAGTGTATTGGACTGAAGAGGAACTACTGATCTTGTCAGTTTCCTAAGCAGAGTTGAACTAGATATGGCCCGTGTGTGTAGGAAGCACAGTTCTTTTGTTCTGAGCAAGCTCACTGTTCGGACCCCATAGGAAACACAGTTGAGTAGAAGAGTGCTCTTTTCTCAAAAGCAGAGTGTGTTTCATGTAAGGCTTGCTAGCATTTGTTTCCCTGTCCTAAATGGAGTTGAATCACACGCAGTTGCTGGTCCTACGTGCAAGAGTTGTTTTCTGGTAAGAAGAGACACTATTGCGCTCCCATTGCCATCCACAGTGCAAATAGCACTCGCGTCTGTTCCCAGCAAGTACAGAGTATCGGACTGAAGAGGAGCTACTGTTCTTGTCAGTTTCCTAAGCAGAGTTGAACTAAATATGGCCCGTGTGTGTAGGAAGCATAGTTCTTTTGTTCTGAGCAAGCTCACTGTTCTGGCCCTATAGGAAACACAGTAGAGAAGAAGAGTGCTCTTTTCTCTAAAGCAGAGTGTGTTTCTTGTAAGGCGAGCTAGCGTTTGTTTCCCAGTCCTAAATGGAGTTGAATGACATGCAGTTTCTGGTCCTACGAGCAAGAGTTGTTTTCCGGTAAGGAAAGTCACTATTGTGCTCCCATTGCCATACACAGTTCAAATAGCACCCGCGTCTGTTCCCAGCAAGTACAGTGTATCGGACTGAAGAGGAGCTACTGTTCTTGTCAGTTTCCTAAGCAGAGTTGAACTAGATATGGCCGTTCGTGTAGGAAGCACAGTTCTTTTGTTCTGAGCAAGCTCAATGTTCGCACACCATAGGAAACACAGTAGAGTAGAAGAGTGCTCTTTTCTCAAAAGCAGAATGTGTTTCATGTAAAGCGAGCTAGCGTTGTTTCCCAGTCCTAAATGGAGTTGAATCCCATGCAGTTTCTGGTCCTACGAGCAAGAGTTGTTTTCTGGGGAAGAAAGTCACTATTGTGCTCCCATTGCCATACACAGTGCAAATAGCACTCACGACTGTTCCCAGCAAGTACAGTGTATCGGACTGAAGAGGAGCTACTGTTCTTGTCAGTTTCCTAAGCAGAGTTGGACTAGATATGGCCCGTGTGTGTAGGAAGCACATTTCTTTTGTTCTGGGCAAGCTCACTGTTCTGTCCCTGTAGGAAACACAGTAGAGTCGAAGTGTGCTCTTTTCTCTAAAGCAGAGAGTGTTTCTTGTAAGGCGAGCTAGCGTTTGTTTTCCAGTCCTAAATGGAGTTGAATCACATGCAGTTTCTGGTCCTACGAGCAAGAGTTGTTTTCCGGTAAGAAGAGTCACTATTGCGCTACCATTGCCATACACAGTGCAAATGGCACTCGCGTCTGTTCCAAGCAAGAACAGTGTATCGGACTGAAGAGAAGCTACTGTTCTTGTCAGGTACCTAAGCAGAGTTGAATGAGATATGTCCCGTGTGTGTAGGAAGCACAGTTCTTTTGTTCTGAGCAAGCTCACTGTTCGGAACCCACAGGAATCACAGTAGAGGAGAAGAGTGCTCTTTTCTCAAAAGCAGAGTGTATTTCATATAAGGCGAGCTAGCATTTGTTTCTCAGTCCTAAATGGAGTTGAATCATATGCAGTTTCTGGTTCTACGAGCAAGAGTTGTTTTCTGGTAAGGAAAGTCACTATGCGCTCCCATTGCGATCCACAGTGCAAATAGCACTCACGTCTGTTCCCAGCAAGTACAGTGTATCGGACTGAAGAGGAGCTACTGTTCTTGTCAGTTTCCATAGCAGAGTTGAAGTAGATATGGCCCGTGTGTGTAGGAAGCACAGTTCTTTTGTTCTGAGCAAGCTCACTGTTTGGACACCATTGGAAACACAGTAGAGTAGAAGAGTGCTCTTTTCTCTAAAGCAGAGTGTGTTTCTTGTAAGGCGAGCTAGCGTTTGTTTCCCAGTCCTAAATGGAGTTGAATGACATGCAGTTTCTGGTCCTACGAGCAAGAATTGTTTTCTGGTAAGAAGAGTCACTATTGCGCTCCCATTGCCATACACAGGACAAATAGCACTGTAGTCTCTTTCCAGCAGTACTGTGTATTGGTCTGAAGAGGAGCTACTGTTCTTGTCAGGTACCTAAGCAGAATTGAACTAAGTATGGCGGTGTGTGTAGGAAGCACAGTTCTTTTGTTCTGATCAAGCTCACTGTTCTGGCCCTATAGGAAACACAGTAGAGTAGAAGAGTGCTCTTTTCTCTAAAGAAGAGTGTGTTTCTTGTAAGGCGAGCTAGCCTTTCTTTTCCAGTCCTAAATGGAGTTGAATCACATGCAGTTTCTGGTCCTACGAGCAAGAGTTGTTTTATGGTAAGAAGAGTCACTGTTGCGATGCAATTGCCATACAAAGTGCAAATAGCACTGGCGTCTGTTCCCAGCAAGTATAGTGTATTGGACTGAAGAGGATCTACTGTTCTTGTCAGGTTCCTAAGCAGAGTTGAACTAGATATGGCCCGTGTGTGTAGGAAGCACAGTTCTTTTGTTCTCAGCAAGCTCACTGTTCAGGCCCTATAGGAAACACAGTAGAGTAGAACAGTGCTCTTTTCTCTAAAGCAGAGAGTGTTTCTTGTAAGGCGAGCTAGCGTTTGTTTCCCATTCCTAAATGGAGTTGAATCACATGCAGTTTCTGGTCCTACGAGCAAGAGTTATTTTCTGGTAAGAAGAGTCCCTATTGCGCTGCCATTGCCATACACAGGACCAATAGCACTGTTGTCTGTTCCCAGCAGTACAGTGTATTGGACTGAAGAGGATCTACTGTTCTTGTCAGTTTCCTAAGCAGAGTTGAACTAGATATGGTCGGTGTGTGTAGGAAGCACAGTTCTTTTGTTCTGAGCAAGCTCACTGTTCTGGCCCTATAGGAAACACAGTAGAGTAGAAAAGTGCTCTTTTCTCTAAAGCAGAGTGTGTTTCTTGTAAGGCGATCTAGCGTTTGTTTCCCAGTCTTAAATGGAGTTGAATCACATGCAGTTTCTGGTCCTACGAGCAAGAGTTGTTTTATGGTAAGAATAGTCACTATTGTGCTGCCATTGCCATACACAGGACAAATAGCACTCGCGTCTGTTCCCAGCAAGTACAGTGTATTGGACTGAAGAGGAGCTACTGTTCTTGTCAGTTTCCTAAGCAGAGTTGAACTAGATATGGTCGGTGTGTGTAGGAAGCACAGTTCTTTTGTTCTGAGCAAGCTCACTGTTCTGGCCCTATAGGAAACACAGTAGAGTAGAAAAGTGCTCTTTTCTCTAAAGCAGAGTGTGTTTCTTGTAAGGCGAGCTAGCGTTTGTTTCCCAGTCCTAAATGGAGTTGAGTCACATGCAGGTTTTGTTCCTATGAGCAAGAGTTGTTTTCTGGTAAGGAAGTCACTATTGTGCTCCAATTGCCATACACAGTGCAAATAGCACTCGCTTCTGTTCCCAGCAAGTACAGTGTATTGGACTGAAGAGGAGCTACTGTTCTTTCAGGTTCCTAAGCAGAGTTTTACTAGATATGGTCCGTGTGTGTAAGAAGCACAGTTGTTTTGTTCTGAGCAAGCTCACTGTTTGGACCCCATAGGAAACACAGTAGAGTAGAAGAGTGCTCTTTTCTCAAAAGCAGAGTGTGTTCCTTGTAAGGCGAGCTAGCGTTTGTTTCCCATTCCTAAATGGAGTTGAATCACATGCAGTTTCTGCTCCTACGAGCAAGAGTTTTTTTCTGGTAAGAAGAGACACTATTGCGCTGCCATTGCCATACTCAGGAAAAATAGCACTGTTGTCTGTTCCCAGCAGTACAGTGTATTGGACTGAAGAGGATCTACTGTTCTTGTCAGGTTTATAAGCAAAATTGAACTAGATATGGCCGTGTGTGTAGGAAGCACAGTTCTTTAGTTCTGAGCATCTCACTGTTCGGACCCCATCGGAAACACAGTAGAGTAGAAGAGTGCTCTTTTCTCTAAAGCAGATTGTGTTTCTTGTAAGGCGAGCTAGCATTTGTGTCCAGTCCTAAATGGAGTTGAATCACATACAGTTTCTGGTCCTACGAGCAAGAGTTGTTTTCTGGTAAGGAAAGTCACTATTGCGCTCCCATTGCCATACACAGTGCAAATAGCACTCGCGTCTGTTCCCAGCATGTACAGTGTATTGGACTGAAGAGGAGCTACTGTTCTTGTCAGTTTCCAAAGCAGAGTTTTACTAGATATGGCCCGTGTGTGTAGGAAACACAGTTCTTTTGTTCTGAGCAAGCTCACGGTTCTGGCCTTATAGGAAACACAGTAGAGTAGAAAGTGCTCTTTTCTCTAAAGCAGAGTGTGTTTCTTGTAAAGCGAGCTAGCGTTTCTTTCCCAGTCCTAAATGGAGTTGAATCTCATGCAATTTCTGGTCCTACGTGCAAGAGTTGTTTTCTGGTAAGAAGAGTCACTATTGCGCTCCCATTGTCATACACAGGGCAAATAGACTCCCGACTGTTCCCAGCAAGTACAGTGTATTGGACTGAAGAGGATCTATTATATTTGGCAGTTTCCTAAGCAGAATTGGACTAGATATGACCGTGTGTGTAGGAAGCACAGTTCTTTTGTTCTGAGTAAGCTCACTGTTTTGGCCCTATACGAAACACAGTAGAGTAGAAGAGTGCTCTTTTCTCAAAAGCAGTGTGTGTTTCTTGAAAGGCGAGCTAGCATTTTTTTCCCAGTCCAAAATGGAGTTGAGTCACATGAAGTTTTTGCTCATACGAGCAAGAGTTGTTTTCTGGTAAGAAGAGTCACTATTGCGCTCCAATTGCCATACACAGTGCAAATAGCACGCGCGTCTCTTCCCAGCAAGTACAGTGTATTGGACAGAATAGGAGCTACTGTTCTTGTCAGTTTCCTAAGCAGAGTTGAACTAGATATGGTCCGTGTGTGTAGGAAGCACAGTTCTTTTGTTCTCAGCAAGATCACTGTTCTGGCCCTATAGGAAACACAGTAGAGTAGAAGAGTGCTCTTTTCTCAAAAGCAGAGCATGTTTCTTGTAAGGCGAGCTAGCGTTTGTTTCCCAGTCCTAAATGGAGTTGAATCACATGCAGTTTCTGGTCCTACGAGCAAGAGTTGTATTCTGGTAAGGAAGTCACTATGCGCTCCCACTGCCATACACAGTGCAAATAGCACTCGCGTCTGTTCCCAGCAAGTACAGTGTATCGGACTGAAGAGGAGCTACTGTTCTTGTCAGTTTCCTAAGCAGAGTTGAACGAGATATGGCCCGTGTGTGTAGGAAGCACAGTTCTTTTGTTCTGAGCAAGCTCACTGTTTGGACACCATTGGAAAAACAGTAGAGAAGAAGAGTGCTCTTTTCTCAAAAGCAGAGTGTGTTTCTTGTAAGGCGAGCTAGCATTTGTTTCCCAGTCCTAAATGGAGTTGAATCTCATGCAGTTTCTGGTCCTAAGAGCAAGAGTTGTTTTCTGGTAAGAAGAGTCACTATTGTGCTCCCATTGAAATACACAGGGCAAATAGCACTGGCGTCTGTTCCCATCATGTACAGTGTATTGGACTGAAGAGGATCTACTGTTCTTGTCAGGTTCCTAAGCAGAGTTGAACTAGATATGGCCCGTGTGTGTAGGAAGCACAGTTCTTTTGTTCTGATCAAGCTCACTGTTCTGGCCCTATAGGAAACACAGTAGAGTAGAAGAGTGCTCTTTTCTCTAAAGCAGAGAGTGTTTCTTGTAAGGCGAGCTCGCGTTTGTTTCCCATTCCTAAATGGAGTTGCGTCACATGCAGTTTTTGGTCCTACGAGCAAGAGTTGTTTTCTGGTAAGAAGAGTCACTATTGCGCTCCAATTGCCATACACAGTGCAAATAGCACTCGCGTCTGTTCCCAGCAAGTACAGTGTATTGGACTGAATAGGAGCTACTGTTCATGTCAGTTTCCAAAGCATAGTTGAACTAGATATGGTCCGTGTGGAGGAAGCACAGTTCTTTTGTTCTCAGCAAGCTCACTGTTCAGGCCCTATAGGAAACACAGTAGAGTAGAACAGTGCTCTTTTCTCTAAAGCAGAGAGTGTTTCTTGTAAGGCGAGCTAGCGTTTGTTTCCCATTCCTAAATGGAGTTGAATCACATGCAGTTTCTGGTCCTACGAGCAAGAGTTATTTTCTGGTAAGAAGAGTCACTATTGCGCTGCCATTGCCATACACAGGACCAATAGCACTGTTGTCTGTTCCCAGCAGTACAGTGTATTGGACTGAAGAGGATCTACTGTTCTTGTCAGTTTCCTAAGCAGAGTTGAACTAGATATGGTCGGTGTGTGTAGGAAGCACAGTTCTCTTGTTCTGAGCAAGCTCACTGTTCTGGCCCTATAGGAAACACAGTAGAGTAGAAAAGTGCTCTTTTCTCTAAAGCAGAGTGTGTTTCTTGTAAGGCGATCTAGCGTTTGTTTCCCAGTCTTAAATGGAGTTGAATCACATGCAGTTTCTGGTCCTACGAGCGAGAGTTGTTTTATGGTAAGAATAGTCACTATTGTGCTGCCATTGCCATACACAGGACAAATAGCACTCGCGTCTGTTCCCAGCAAGTACAGTGTATTGGACTGAAGAGGAGCTACTGTTCTTGTCAGTTTCCTAAGCAGAGTTGAACTAGATATGGTCGGTGTGTGTAGGAAGCACAGTTCTTTTGTTCTGAGCAAGCTCACTGTTCTGGCCCTATAGGAAACACAGTAGAGTAGAAAAGTGCTCTTTTCTCTAAAGCAGAGTGTGTTTCTTGTAAGGCGAGCTAGCGTTTGTTTCCCAGTCCTAAATGGAGTTGAGTCACATGCAGGTTTTGTTCCTATGAGCAAGAGTTGTTTTCTGGTAAGGAAGTCACTATTGTGCTCCAATTGCCATACACAGTGCAAATAGCACTCGCTTCTGTTCCCAGCAAGTACAGTGTATTGGACTGAAGAGGAGCTACTGTTCTTTCAGGTTCCTAAGCAGAGTTTTACTAGATATGGTCCGTGTGTGTAAGAAGCACAGTTGTTTTGTTCTGTGCAAGCTCACTGTTTGGACCCCATAGGAAACACAGTAGAGAAGAAGAGTGCTCTTTTCTCAAAAGCAGAGTGTGTTCCTTGTAAGGCGAGCTAGCGTTTGTTTCCCATTCCTAAATGGAGTTGAATCCCATGCAGTTTCTGGTCCTACGTGCAAGAGTTGTTTTCTGGTAAGAAGAGTCACTATTGCGCTCCCATTGTCATACACAGGGCAAATAGACTCCCGACTGTTCCCAGCAAGTACAGTGTATTGGACTGAAGAGGATCTATTATATTTGTCAGTTTCCTAAGCAGAATTGGACTAGATATGACCGTGTGTGTAGGAAGCACAGTTCTTTTGTTCTGAGTAAGCTCACTGTTTTGGCCCTATACGAAACACAGTAGAGTAGAAGAGTGCTCTTTCCTCAAAAGCAGTGTGTGTTTCTTGAAAGGCGAGCTAGCATTTTTTTCCCAGTCCAAAATGGAGTTGAGTCACATGAAGTTTTTGCTCATACGAGCAAGAGTTGTTTTCTGGTAAGAAGAGTCACTATTGCGCTCCAATTGCCATACACAGTGCAAATAGCACGCGCGTCTCTTCCCAGCAAGTACAGTGTATTGGACAGAATAGGAGCTACTGTTCTTGTCAGTTTCCTAAGCAGAGTTGAACTAGATATGGTCCGTGTGTGTAGGAAGCACAGTTCTTTTGTTCTCAGCAAGATCACTGTTCTGGCCCTATAGGAAACACAGTAGAGTAGAAGAGTGCTCTTTTCTCAAAAGCAGAGCATGTTTCTTGTAAGGCGAGCTAGCGTTTGTTTCCCAGTCCTAAATGGAGTTGAATCACATGCAGTTTCTGGTCCTACGAGCAAGAGTTGTATTCTGGTAAGGAAGTCACTATGCGCTCCCACTGCCATACACAGTGCAAATAGCACTCGCGTCTGTTCCCAGCAAGTACAGTGTATCGGACTGAAGAGGAGCTACTGTTCTTGTCAGTTTCCTAAGCAGAGTTGAACGAGATATGGCCCGTGTGTGTAGGAAGCACAGTTCTTTTGTTCTGAGCAAGCTCACTGTTTGGACACCATTGGAAAAACAGTAGAGAAGAAGAGTGCTCTTTTCTCAAAAGCAGAGTGTGTTTCTTGTAAGGCGAGCTAGCATTTGTTTCCCAGTCCTAAATGGAGTTGAATCTCATGCAGTTTCTGGTCCTAAGAGCAAGAGTTGTTTTCTGGTAAGAAGAGTCACTATTGTGCTCCCATTGAAATACACAGGGCAAATAGCACTGGCGTCTGTTCCCATCATGTACAGTGTATTGGACTGAAGAGGATCTACTGTTCTTGTCAGGTTCCTAAGCAGAGTTGAACTAGATATGGCCCGTGTGTGTAGGAAGCACAGTTCTTTTGTTCTGATCAAGCTCACTGTTCTGGCCCTATAGGAAACACAGTAGAGTAGAAGAGTGCTCTTTTCTCTAAAGCAGAGAGTGTTTCTTGTAAGGCGAGCTCGCGTTTGTTTCCCATTCCTAAATGGAGTTGCGTCACATGCAGTTTTTGGTCCTACGAGCAAGAGTTGTTTTCTGGTAAGAAGAGTCACTATTGCGCTCCAATTGCCATACACAGTGCAAATAGCACTCGCGTCTGTTCCCAGCAAGTACAGTGTATTGGACTGAATAGGAGCTACTGTTCATGTCAGTTTCCAAAGCATAGTTGAACTAGATATGGTCCGTGTGGAGGAAGCACAGTTCTTTTGTTCTCAGCAAGCTCACTGTTCAGGCCCTATAGGAAACACAGTAGAGTAGAACAGTGCTCTTTTCTCTAAAGCAGAGAGTGTTTCTTGTAAGGCGAGCTAGCGTTTGTTTCCCAGTCCTCAATGGAGTTGAATCACATGCAGTTTCTGGTCCTACGAGCAAGAGTTATTTTCTGGTAAGAAGAGTCACTATTGCGCTGCCATTGCCATACACAGGACCAATAGCACTGTTGTCTGTTCCCAGCAGTACAGTGTATTGGACTGAAGAGGATCTACTGTTCTTGTCAGTTTCCTAAGCAGAGTTGAACTAGATATGGTCGGTGTGTGTAGGAAGCACAGTTCTCTTGTTCTGAGCAAGCTCACTGTTCTGGCCCTATAGGAAACACAGTAGAGTAGAAAAGTGCTCTTTTCTCTAAAGCAGAGTGTGTTTCTTGTAAGGCGATCTAGCGTTTGTTTCCCAGTCTTAAATGGAGTTGAATCACATGCAGTTTCTGGTCCTACGAGCGAGAGTTGTTTTATGGTAAGAATAGTCACTATTGTGCTGCCATTGCCATACACAGGACAAATAGCACTCGCGTCTGTTCCCAGCAAGTACAGTGTATTGGACTGAAGAGGAGCTACTGTTCTTGTCAGTTTCCTAAGCAGAGTTGAACTAGATATGGTCGGTGTGTGTAGGAAGCACAGTTCTTTTGTTCTGAGCAAGCTCACTGTTCTGGCCCTATAGGAAACACAGTAGAGTAGAAAAGTGCTCTTTTCTCTAAAGCAGAGTGTGTTTCTTGTAAGGCGAGCTAGCGTTTGTTTCCCAGTCCTAAATGGAGTTGAGTCACATGCAGGTTTTGTTCCTATGAGCAAGAGTTGTTTTCTGGTAAGGAAGTCACTATTGTGCTCCAATTGCCATACACAGTGCAAATAGCACTCGCTTCTGTTCCCAGCAAGTACAGTGTATTGGACTGAAGCGGAGCTACTGTTCTTTCAGGTTCCTAAGCAGAGTTTTACTAGATATGGTCCGTGTGTGTAAGAAGCACAGTTGTTTTGTTCTGTGCAAGCTCACTGTTTGGACCCCATAGGAAACACAGTAGAGAAGAAGAGTGCTCTTTTCTCAAAAGCAGAGTGTGTTCCTTGTAAGGCGAGCTAGCGTTTGTTTCCCATTCCTAAATGGAGTTGAATCCCATGCAGTTTCTGGTCCTACGAGCAAGAGTTGTTTTCTGGTAAGAAGAGTCACTATTGCGCTGCCATTGCCATACACAGGACAAATAGCACTGTTGTCTGTTCCCAGCAGTAGAGTGTATTGGACTGAAGAGGATCTAATGTTCTTGTCAGGTTCCTAAGCAGAATTGAACTAGGTATGGCGGTGTGTGTAGGAAGTACAGTTCTGTTATTCTGAGCAAGCTCACTGTTCGGACCTCATAGGAAACACAGTAGAGTAGAAGAGTGCTCTTTTCTCAAAAGCAGAGTGTGTTTCTTGTAAGGCGAGCTAGCGTTTGTTTCCTAGTCCTAAATGGAGTTGAATCACAGGCAGTTTCCGGTCCTATGAGCAAGAGTTGTTTTCTGATAAGGAAAGTCACTATTGTGCTCCCATTGCCATACACAGTGCAAATAGCACTGGCATCTGTTCCCAGCAAGTACAGTGTATTGGACTGAATAGGAGCTACTGTTCTTGTCAGTATCCTAAGCAGAGTAGAACTAGATATGGCCGTGTGTAGGAAGCACAGTTCTTTTGTTCTGAGCAAGCTCACTGTTCTGGCCCTATAGGAAACATAGTAGAGTAGAAGAGGGCTCTTTTCTCAAAAGCAGAGTTTGTTTTTTGTAAGGCGAGCTAGCATTTGTTTCCCAGTCCTAAATGGAGTTGAATCACATGCAGTATCTGGTCCTACGAGCAAGAGTTGTTTTCTGGTAAGGAAAGTCACTATTGCGCTCCCATTGCCATAAACAGTGCAAATAGCATATGCGTTTGTTCCCAGCAAGTACAGTGTATCAGACTGAAGAGGAGCTACTGTTCTTGTCAGTTTCCTAAGCAGAGTTGAACTAGATAAGGCCTGTGTGGGTAGGAAGCACAGTTCTTTTTTTGTGAGCAAGCTCACTGTTCTGGCCCTATAGGAAACACAGTGGAGTAGAAGAGTGCTCTTTTCTCAAAAGCAGAGTGTGTTTCTTGTAAAGCGAGCTAGAGTTTGTTTCCCAGTCCTAAATGGAGTTGAATCACATGCAGTTTCTGGTCCTACGAGCAAGAGTTGTTTTCTGGTAAGAAGAGTCACTATTGCGCTGCCATTGCCATACACAGGACAAATAGCACTGCCGTCTGTTCCCAGCAAGTACAGTGTATTGGACTGAAGAAGATCTACTATTCTTGTCAGGTTCCTAAGCAGAATTGAACTAGATATGGCCTTCTGTGTAGGAAGCACAGTTCTTTTGTTCTGAGCAAGTTCACTGTTCGGACCCCATGGGAAACACAGTAGAGTAGAAGAGTGCTCTTTTCTCAAAAGCAGAGTGTGTTTCTTGTAAGGCGAGCTAGCGTTTGTTTCCTAGTCCTAAATGGAATTGAGTCACATGGAGTTTTTTGTCCTACGAGTAAGATTTTTTTTCTGGTAAGACGAGTCACTATTGTGCTCCAATTGCCATACACAGTGCAAATAGCACTGGCGACTGTTCCCAGCATCTACAGTGTATTGGACTGAAGAGGAACTACTGTTCTTGTCAGTTTCCTAAGCAGAGTTGAACTAGATATGGCCCGTGTGTGTAGGAAGCACAGTTCTTTTGTTCTGAGCAAGCTCACTGTTCGGACCCCATAGGAAACACAGTAGAGTAGAAGAGTGCTCTTTTCTCAAAAGCAGAGTGTGTTTCATGTAAGGCTTGCTAGCATTTGTTTCCCTGTCCTAAATGGAGTTGAATCACACGCAGTTTCTGGTCCTACGTGCAAGAGTTGTTTTCTGGTAAGAAGAGACACTATTGCGCTCCCATTGCCATCCACAGTGCAAATAGCACTCGCGTCTGTTCCCAGCAAGTACAGAGTATCGGACTGAAGAGGAGCTACTGTTCTTGTCAGTTTCCTAAGCAGAGTTGAACTAAATATGGCCCGTGTGTGTAGGAAGCATAGTTCTTTTGTTCTGAGCAAGCTCACTGTTCTGGCCCTATAGGAAACACAGTAGAGAAGAAGAGTGCTCTTTTCTCTAAAGCAGTGTGTGTTTCTTGTAAGGCGAGCTAGCGTTTGTTTCCCAGTCCTAAATGGAGTTGAATGACATGCAGTTTCTGGTCCTACGAGCAAGAGTTGTTTTCCGGTAAGGAAAGTCACTATTGTGCTCCCATTGCCATACACAGTTCAAATAGCACCCGCGTCTGTTCCCAGCAAGTACAGTGTATCGGACTGAAGAGGAGCTACTGTTCTTGTCAGTTTCCTAAGCAGAGTTGAACTAGATATGGCCGTTCGTGTAGGAAGCACAGTTCTTTTGTTCTGAGCAAGCTCAATGTTCGCACACCATAGGAAACACAGTAGAGTAGAAGAGTGCTCTTTTCTCAAAAGCAGAATGTGTTTCATGTAAAGCGAGCTAGCGTTTGTTTCCCAGTCCTAAATGGAGTTGAATCCCATGCAGTTTCTGGTCCTACGAGCAAGAGTTGTTTTCTGGGGAAGAAAGTCACTATTGTGCTCCCATTGCCATACACAGTGCAAATAGCACTCACGACTGTTCCCAGCAAGTACAGTGTGTCGGACTGAAGAGGAGCTACTGTTCTTGTCAGTTTCCTAAGCAGAGTTGGACTAGATATGGCCCGTGTGTGTAGGAAGCACATTTCTTTTGTTCTGGGCAAGCTCACTGTTCTGTCCCTGTAGGAAACACAGTAGAGTCGAAGTGTGCTCTTTTCTCTAAAGCAGAGAGTGTTTCTTGTAAGGCGAGCTAGCGTTTGTTTTCCAGTCCTAAATGGAGTTGAATCACATGCAGTTTCTGGTCCTACGAGCAAGAGTTGTTTTCCGGTAAGAAGAGTCACTATTGCGCTACCATTGCCATACACAGTGCAAATGGCACTCGCGTCTGTTCCAAGCAAGAACAGTGTATCGGACTGAAGAGAAGCTACTGTTCTTGTCAGGTACCTAAGCAGAGTTGAATGAGATATGTCCCGTGTGTGTAGGAAGCACAGTTCTTTTGTTCTGAGCAAGCTCACTGTTCGGAACCCACAGGAATCACAGTAGAGGAGAAGAGTGCTCTTTTCTCAAAAGCAGAGTGTATTTCATATAAGGCGAGCTAGCATTTGTTTCTCAGTCCTAAATGGAGTTGAATCATATGCAGTTTCTGGTTCTACGAGCAAGAGTTGTTTTCTGGTAAGGAAAGTCACTATGCGCTCCCATTGCGATCCACAGTGCAAATAGCACTCACGTCTGTTCCCAGCAAGTACAGTGTATCGGACTGAAGAGGAGCTACTGTTCTTGTCAGTTTCCATAGCAGAGTTGAAGTAGATATGGCCCGTGTGTGTAGGAAGCACAGTTCTTTTGTTCTGAGCAAGCTCACTGTTTGGACACCATTGGAAACACAGTAGAGTAGAAGAGTGCTCTTTTCTCTAAAGCAGAGTGTGTTTCTTGTAAGGCCAGCTAGCGTTTGTTTCCCAGTCCTAAATGGAGTTGAATGACATGCAGTTTCTGGTCCTACGAGCAAGAATTGTTTTCTGGTAAGAAGAGTCACTATTGCGCTCCCATTGCCATACACAGGACAAATAGCACTGTAGTCTCTTTCCAGCAGTACTGTGTATTGGTCTGAAGAGGAGCTACTGTTCTTGTCAGGTACCTAAGCAGAATTGAACTAAGTATGGCGGTGTGTGTAGGAAGCACAGTTCTTTTGTTCTGATCAAGCTCACTGTTCTGGCCCTATAGGAAACACAGTAGAGTAGAAGAGTGCTCTTTTCTCTAAAGAAGAGTGTGTTTCTTGTAAGGCGAGCTAGCCTTTCTTTTCCAGTCCTAAATGGAGTTGAATCACATGCAGTTTCTGGTCCTACGAGCAAGAGTTGTTTTATGGTAAGAAGAGTCACTGTTGCGATGCAATTGCCATACAAAGTGCAAATAGCACTGGCGTCTGTTCCCAGCAAGTATAGTGTATTGGACTGAAGAGGATCTACTGTTCTTGTCAGGTTCCTAAGCAGAGTTGAACTAGATATGGCCCGTGTGTGTAGGAAGCACAGTTCTTTTGTTCTCAGCAAGCTCACTGTTCAGGCCCTATAGGAAACACAGTAGAGTAGAACAGTGCTCTTTTCTCTAAAGCAGAGAGTGTTTCTTGTAAGGCGAGCTAGCGTTTGTTTCCCATTCCTAAATGGAGTTGAATCACATGCAGTTTCTGGTCCTACGAGCAAGAGTTATTTTCTGGTAAGAAGAGTCACTATTGCGCTCCAATTGCCATACACAGGACCAATAGCACTGTTGTCTGTTCCCAGCAGTACAGTGTATTGGACTGAAGAGGATCTACTGTTCTTGTCAGTTTCCTAAGCAGAGTTGAACTAGATATGGTCGGTGTGTGTAGGAAGCACAGTTCTTTTGTTCTGAGCAAGCTCACTGTTCTGGCCCTATAGGAAACACAGTAGAGTAGAAAAGTGCTCTTTTCTCTAAAGCAGAGTGTGTTTCTTGTAAGGCGATCTAGCGTTTGTTTCCCAGTCTTAAATGGAGTTGAATCACATGCAGTTTCTGGTCCTACGAGCAAGAGTTGTTTTATGGTAAGAATAGTCACTATTGTGCTGCCATTGCCATACACAGGACAAATAGCACTCGCGTCTGTTCCCAGCAAGTACAGTGTATTGGACTGAAGAGGAGCTACTGTTCTTGTCAGTTTCCTAAGCAGAGTTGAACTAGATATGGTCGGTGTGTGTAGGAAGCACAGTTCTTTTGTTCTGAGCAAGCTCACTGTTCTGGCCCTATAGGAAACACAGTAGAGTAGAAAAGTGCTCTTTTCTCTAAAGCAGAGTGTGTTTCTTGTAAGGCGAGCTAGCGTTTGTTTCCCAGTCCTAAATGGAGTTGAGTCACATGCAGGTTTTGTTCCTATGAGCAAGAGTTGTTTTCTGGTAAGGAAGTCACTATTGTGCTCCAATTGCCATACACAGTGCAAATAGCACTCGCTTCTGTTCCCAGCAAGTACAGTGTATTGGACTGAAGAGGAGCTACTGTTCTTTCAGGTTCCTAAGCAGAGTTTTACTAGATATGGTCCGTGTGTGTAAGAAGCACAGTTGTTTTGTTCTGAGCAAGCTCACTGTTTGGACCCCATAGGAAACACAGTAGAGTAGAAGAGTGCTCTTTTCTCAAAAGCAGAGTGTGTTCCTTGTAAGGCGAGCTAGCGTTTGTTTCCCATTCCTAAATGGAGTTGAATCACATGCAGTTTCTGCTCCTACGAGCAAGAGTTTTTTTCTGGTAAGAAGAGACACTATTGCGCTGCCATTGCCATACTCAGGAAAAATAGCACTGTTGTCTGTTCCCAGCAGTACAGTGTATTGGACTGAAGAGGATCTACTGTTCTTGTCAGGTTTATAAGCAAAATTGAACTAGATATGGCCGTGTGTGTAGGAAGCACAGTTCTTTAGTTCTGAGCATCTCACTGTTCGGACCCCATCGGAAACACAGTAGAGTAGAAGAGTGCTCTTTTCTCTAAAGCAGATTGTGTTTCTTGTAAGGCGAGCTAGCATTTGTGTCCAGTCCTAAATGGAGTTGAATCACATACAGTTTCTGGTCCTACGAGCAAGAGTTGTTTTCTGGTAAGGAAAGTCACTATTGCGCTCCCATTGCCATACACAGTGCAAATAGCACTCGCGTCTGTTCCCAGCATGTACAGTGTATTGGACTGAAGAGGAGCTACTGTTCTTGTCAGTTTCCAAAGCAGAGTTTTACTAGATATGGCCCGTGTGTGTAGGAAACACAGTTCTTTTGTTCTGAGCAAGCTCACGGTTCTGGCCTTATAGGAAACACAGTAGAGTAGAAAGTGCTCTTTTCTCTAAAGCAGAGTGTGTTTCTTGTAAAGCGAGCTAGCGTTTCTTTCCCAGTCCTAAATGGAGTTGAATCTCATGCAATTTCTGGTCCTACGTGCAAGAGTTGTTTTCTGGTAAGAAGAGTCACTATTGCGCTCCCATTGTCATACACAGGGCAAATAGACTCCCGACTGTTCCCAGCAAGTACAGTGTATTGGACTGAAGAGGATCTATTATATTTGGCAGTTTCCTAAGCAGAATTGGACTAGATATGACCGTGTGTGTAGGAAGCACAGTTCTTTTGTTCTGAGTAAGCTCACTGTTTTGGCCCTATACGAAACACAGTAGAGTAGAAGAGTGCTCTTTTCTCAAAAGCAGTGTGTGTTTCTTGAAAGGCGAGCTAGCATTTTTTTCCCAGTCCAAAATGGAGTTGAGTCACATGAAGTTTTTGCTCATACGAGCAAGAGTTGTTTTCTGGTAAGAAGAGTCACTATTGCGCTCCAATTGCCATACACAGTGCAAATAGCACGCGCGTCTCTTCCCAGCAAGTACAGTGTATTGGACAGAATAGGAGCTACTGTTCTTGTCAGTTTCCTAAGCAGAGTTGAACTAGATATGGTCCGTGTGTGTAGGAAGCACAGTTCTTTTGTTCTCAGCAAGATCACTGTTCTGGCCCTATAGGAAACACAGTAGAGTAGAAGAGTGCTCTTTTCTCAAAAGCAGAGCATGTTTCTTGTAAGGCGAGCTAGCGTTTGTTTCCCAGTCCTAAATGGAGTTGAATCACATGCAGTTTCTGGTCCTACGAGCAAGAGTTGTATTCTGGTAAGGAAGTCACTATGCGCTCCCACTGCCATACACAGTGCAAATAGCACTCGCGTCTGTTCCCAGCAAGTACAGTGTATCGGACTGAAGAGGAGCTACTGTTCTTGTCAGTTTCCTAAGCAGAGTTGAACGAGATATGGCCCGTGTGTGTAGGAAGCACAGTTCTTTTGTTCTGAGCAAGCTCACTGTTTGGACACCATTGGAAAAACAGTAGAGAAGAAGAGTGCTCTTTTCTCAAAAGCAGAGTCTGTTTCTTGTAAGGCGAGCTAGCATTTGTTTCCCAGTCCTAAATGGAGTTGAATCTCATGCAGTTTCTGGTCCTAAGAGCAAGAGTTGTTTTCTGGTAAGAAGAGTCACTATTGTGCTCCCATTGAAATACACAGGGCAAATAGCACTGGCGTCTGTTCCCATCATGTACAGTGTATTGGACTGAAGAGGATCTACTGTTCTTGTCAGGTTCCTAAGCAGAGTTGAACTAGATATGGCCCGTGTGTAGGAAGCACAGTTCTTTTGTTCTGATCAAGCTCACTGTTCTGGCCCTATAGGAAACACAGTAGAGTAGAAGAGTGCTCTTTTCTCTAAAGCAGAGAGTGTTTCTTGTAAGGCGAGCTCGCGTTTGTTTCCCATTCCTAAATGGAGTTGCGTCACATGCAGTTTTTGGTCCTACGAGCAAGAGTTGTTTTCTGGTAAGAAGAGTCACTATTGCGCTCCAATTGCCATACACAGTGCAAATAGCACTCGCGTCTGTTCCCAGCAAGTACAGTGTATTGGACTGAATAGGAGCTACTGTTCATGTCAGTTTCCAAAGCATAGTTGAACTAGATATGGTCCGTGTGGAGGAAGCACAGTTCTTTTGTTCTCAGCAAGCTCACTGTTCAGGCCCTATAGGAAACACAGTAGAGTAGAACAGTGCTCTTTTCTCTAAAGCAGAGAGTGTTTCTTGTAAGGCGAGCTAGCGTTTGTTTCCCAGTCCTCAATGGAGTTGAATCACATGCAGTTTCTGGTCCTACGAGCAAGAGTTATTTTCTGGTAAGAAGAGTCACTATTGCGCTGCCATTGCCATACACAGGACCAATAGCACTGTTGTCTGTTCCCAGCAGTACAGTGTATTGGACTGAAGAGGATCTACTGTTCTTGTCAGTTTCCTAAGCAGAGTTGAACTAGATATGGTCGGTGTGTGTAGGAAGCACAGTTCTCTTGTTCTGAGCAAGCTCACTGTTCTGGCCCTATAGGAAACACAGTAGAGTAGAAAAGTGCTCTTTTCTCTAAAGCAGAGTGTGTTTCTTGTAAGGCGATCTAGCGTTTGTTTCCCAGTCTTAAATGGAGTTGAATCACATGCAGTTTCTGGTCCTACGAGCGAGAGTTGTTTTATGGTAAGAATAGTCACTATTGTGCTGCCATTGCCATACACAGGACAAATAGCACTCGCGTCTGTTCCCAGCAAGTACAGTGTATTGGACTGAAGAGGAGCTACTGTTCTTGTCAGTTTCCTAAGCAGAGTTGAACTAGATATGGTCGGTGTGTGTAGGAAGCACAGTTCTTTTGTTCTGAGCAAGCTCACTGTTCTGGCCCTATAGGAAACACAGTAGAGTAGAAAAGTGCTCTTTTCTCTAAAGCAGAGTGTGTTTCTTGTAAGGCGAGCTAGCGTTTGTTTCCCAGTCCTAAATGGAGTTGAGTCACATGCAGGTTTTGTTCCTATGAGCAAGAGTTGTTTTCTGGTAAGGAAGTCACTATTGTGCTCCAATTGCCATACACAGTGCAAATAGCACTCGCTTCTGTTCCCAGCAAGTACAGTGTATTGGACTGAAGAGGAGCTACTGTTCTTTCAGGTTCCTAAGCAGAGTTTTACTAGATATGGTCCGTGTGTGTAAGAAGCACAGTTGTTTTGTTCTGTGCAAGCTCACTGTTTGGACCCCATAGGAAACACAGTAGAGAAGAAGAGTGCTCTTTTCTCAAAAGCAGAGTGTGTTCCTTGTAAGGCGAGCTAGCGTTTGTTTCCCATTCCTAAATGGAGTTGAATCCCATGCAGTTTCTGGTCCTACGAGCAAGAGTTGTTTTCTGGTAAGAAGAGTCACTATTGCGCTGCCATTGCCATACACAGGACAAATAGCACTGTTGTCTGTTCCCAGCAGTAGAGTGTATTGGACTGAAGAGGATCTAATGTTCTTGTCAGGTTCCTAAGCAGAATTGAACTAGGTATGGCGGTGTGTGTAGGAAGTACAGTTCTGTTGTTCTGAGCAAGCTCACTGTTCGGACCTCATAGGAAACACAGTAGAGTAGAAGAGTGCTCTTTTCTCAAAAGCAGAGTGTGTTTCTTGTAAGGCGAGCTAGCGTTTGTTTCCTAGTCCTAAATGGAGTTGAATCACAGGCAGTTTCCGGTCCTATGAGCAAGAGTTGTTTTCTGATAAGGAAAGTCACTATTGTGCTCCCATTGCCATACACAGTGCAAATAGCACTGGCATCTGTTCCCAGCAAGTACAGTGTATTGGACTGAATAGGAGCTACTGTTCTTGTCAGTATCCTAAGCAGAGTAGAACTAGATATGGCCGTGTGTAGGAAGCACAGTTCTTTTGTTCTGAGCAAGCTCACTGTTCTGGCCCTATAGGAAACATAGTAGAGTAGAAGAGGGCTCTTTTCTCAAAAGCAGAGTTTGTTTTTTGTAAGGCGAGCTAGCATTTGTTTCCCAGTCCTAAATGGAGTTGAATCACATGCAGTATCTGGTCCTACGAGCAAGAGTTGTTTTCTGGTAAGGAAAGTCACTATTGCGCTCCCATTGCCATAAACAGTGCAAATAGCATATGCGTTTGTTCCCAGCAAGTACAGTGTATGGGACTGAAGATGAGCTACTGTTCTTGTCAGTTTCCTAAGCAGAGTTGAACTAGATAAGGCCCGTGTGGGTAGGAAGCACAGTTCTTTTTTTGTGAGCAAGCTCACTGTTCTGGCCCTATAGGAAACACAGTGGAGTAGAAGAGTGCTCTTTTCTCAAAAGCAGAGTGTGTTTCTTGTAAGGCGAGCTAGCGTTTGTTTCCTAGTCCTAAATGGAATTGAGTCACATGGAGTTTTTGGTCCTACGAGCAAGAGTTTTTTTCTGGTAAGACGAGTCACTATTGTGCTCCAATTGCCATACACAGTGCAAATAGCACTCGTGTCTCTTCCCCGCAAGTACAGTGTATTGGACTGAAGAGGAGCTACTGCTCTTGTCAGTTTCCTAAGCAGAGTTGAACTAGATATGTCCCGTGTGTGTAGGAAGCACAGTTCTTTTGTTCTGAGCAAGTTCACTGTTCTGGCCCTATAGGAAACGCAGTAGAGTAGAAGAGTGCTCTTTTCTCAAAGCAAAGTGTATTTTTGTAAGGCGAGCTAGCGTTTGTTTCCTAGTCCTAAATGGAGTGGAATCACATGCAGTTTCTTGTCCTATGAACAAGAGTTGTTTTCTGGTAAAGAAAATCACTATTGTGCTCCCATTGCCCTACACAAGGCAAATAGCACTCACGTCTTTTCCCAGCAAGTACAGTGTATTAGACTGAATAGGAGCTACTGTTCTTTTCAGTTTACTAAGCAGAGTTGAACTAGATATGGTGCGTGTGTGTAGGAAGCACAGTTCTTTTGTTCTGAGCAAGCTCACTGTTTGGAACCCATAGGAAACACAGTAGAGTAGAAGAGTGCTCTTTTCTCAAAAGCAGAGTGTGTTTCTTGTAAGGCGAGCTAGCATTTGTTTCCCAGTCCTAAATGGTGTGGAATCACATGCAGTTTCTGGTCCTACGAGCAAGAGTTGTTTTCTGGTAAGGAAAGTCACTATTGCGCTCCCATTGCCATACATAGTGCAAATAGCCCATGCGTCTGTTCCCAGCAAGTACAGTGTATCGGACTGAAGAGGAGCTACTGTTCTTGTCAGTTTCCTAAGCAGAGTTGAACTAGGTATGGCCCGTGTGTGTAAGAGGCACAGTTCTTATGTTCTGAGCAAGCTCACTGTTCTGGCCCTATAGGAAACACAGTAGAGTAGAAGAGTGCTCTTTTCTCTAAAGCAGAGTGTGTTTCTTGTAAGGCGAGCTCGCATTTGTTTCCCAGTCCTGAATTGAGTTGTGTCACATGCAGTTTTTGGTCCTACGAGCAAGAGTTGTTTTCTGGTAAGAAGAGTCACTATTGTGCTCCAAATGCCTTATACAGTGCAAATAGCACTCGCGTCAGTTCCCAGCAAGTACAATGTATTGGACTGAATAGGAGCTACTGTTCTTGGCAGTTTCCTAAAGAGTTTAACTAGATATGGGCCATGTGTGTAGGAATAACAGTTCTTTTGTTCTGAGCAAGCTCACTGTTTGTACCCCATAGGAAACACAGTGGAGTAGAAGAGTGCTCTTTTTTCAAAAGCAGAGTGTATTTCTTGTAAAGCGTGCTAGAGTTTGTTTCCCAGTCCTAAATGGAGTTGAATCACATGCAGTTTCTGGTCCCACGAGCAAGAGTTGTTTTCTGTTAAGAAGAGTCACTATTGTGCTGCCATTGCCATACACAGGACAAATAGCACCAACGTCTGTTCCCAGCAAGTACAGTGTATTGGACTGAAGAGGATCTACTGTTGTTGTCACTTTCCTAAGCAGTGTTGAACTAGATATGGCCCGTGTGTATAGGAAGCACAGTTCTTTTGTTCTGAGCAAGCTCACTGTTCGGACCCCGTAGGAAGCACAGTAGAGTAGAAGAGTGCTCTTTTCTCAAAAGCAGAGTGTGTTTCATGTAAGGTGAGCTAGCATTTGTTTCCCAGTCCAAAATGGAGTAGAATCACATGCAGTTTCTGGTCCTACGAGCAAGAATTGTTTTCTTGTAAGGAAAGTCACTATTGCACTCCCAATGCCATACACAGTGCAAATAGTACTCGCGTCTGTTCCCAGCAAGTACATTGTATCGGACTGAAGAGGAGCTACTGTTCTTGTCAGTTTCCTAAGCAGAGTTGAAGTAGATATGGTCCGTGTGTGTAGGAAGCGCAGTTCTTTTGTTCTGAGCAAGCTCACTGTTCGGACCCCATAGGAAACACAGTAGAGTAGAAGAGTGCTGTTTTCTCTAAAGCACAGTGTGTTTCTTGTAAGGCGAGCTAGCGTTTGTTTCCCAGTCCTAAATGGAGTGGAATCACATGCAGTTTCTGGTCCTCCGAGCAAGAGTTTTTTTCTGGTAAGGAAAGTCACTATTGTGATCCCATTGCCATACACAGTGCAAATAATACTCGCGTCTGTTTCCAGCAAGTACAGTGTATCGGACTGAAGAGGAGGTACTGTTCTTGTCAGTTTCCTAAGCAGTGTTGAACTAGTTATGGCCCGTGTGTAGGAAGCACAGTTCTTTTGTTCTGTGGAAGCTCACTGTTCTGGCCATATAGGAAACACAGTAGAGTAGAAGAGTGCTCTTTTCTCTAAAGCAGAGTGTGATTCTTGTAAGGCGAGCTAGCATTTGTTTCCCAGTCCTAAATGGCGTTGAAACACATGCTGTTTGTGGTCCTATGAGCAAGAGTTGTTTTATGGTAAGAAGAGTCACTATTGCGCTGCCATTGCCATACACAGGACAAATAGCAATGAGGTCTGTTCCCAGCAAGTACAGTGTATTGGACTGAAGAGGATCTACTGTTCTTGTCAGGTTTCTAAGCAGAATAGAACTAGATATGGCCGTGTGTGTAGGAAGCACAGTTCTTTTGTTCTGAGCAAGCTCACTGTTCGGACACCATAGGAAACACAGTAGAGTATAAGAGTGCTCTTTACTCAAAAGCAGAGTGTGTTTCTTGTAAGGCAAGCTAGCGTTTGTTTCCCAGTCCTAAATGGAGTTGAATCACATGAAGTTTTTGGTCCTAAGAGGAAGAGTTGTTTCCTGGTAAGGAAAGTCACTATTGCGCTCCCCTTGCCATACACAGTGCAAATAGCTCTCGCGTCTGTTCCCAGCAAGTACAGTGTATTCGTATGAAGAGGAGCTACTGTTCTTGTCAGTTTCCTAAGCAGAGATGAATTACATATGGTCCCTGTGTGTAGGAAGCACAGTTCTTTTGTTCTGAGCAAGCTCACTCTTTGGATCCCATAGGAAACACAATAGAGTAGAAGAGTGCTCTTTTTTCTAAAGCAGAGTGTGTTTCTTGTAATGCGAGCTAGCGTTTGTTTCCTAGTCCTAAATGGAGTTGAATCACATGCAGTTTCTGGTCCTACAAACAACAGTTGTTTTCTGGTAAGGAAAGTCACTATTGTGCTCCCATTGCCATACACAGGGCAAATAGCACTCGCGTCTTTCCCAGCAAGTACAGTGTATTGGACTGAATAGGAGCTACTGTTCTTGTCAGTTTTCTAAGCAGAGTTGACCTACATATGGTCCGTGTGTGTAGGAAGCACAGTTCTTTTGTTCTGAGCGAGCTCACTGTTCTGGCCTTATAGGAAACACAGTAGAGTAGAAGAGTGCTCTTTTCTCTAAAGCAGAGTGTGTTTCTTGTAAGGCGAGCTAGCGTTTGTTTCCCAGTCCTAAATGGATTTGAGTCACAGGCAGTTTTTGGTACTACGAGCAAGAGTTGTTTTCTGGTAAGAAGAGTCACTATTGTGGTCCAAATGCCATACACAGTGCAAATAACACTCGCGTCTGTTCCCAGCACGTACAGTGTATCGGACTGAATAGGAGCTACTGTTCTTGTCAGTTTCCTAAGCAGAGTTGAACTAGATGTGGCCCGTGTGTAGGAAGCACAGTTCTTTTGTTCTGAGCAAGCTCACTGTTATGGACCTATAGGAAACACAGTAGAGTAGAAGAGTGCTCTTTTCTCTAAAGCAGAGTGTGTTTCTTGTATGGCGAGCTAGCGTTTATTTCCCAGTCCTAAATGGAGTTGAATCACATGCAGTTTCTGGTCCTACGAGCAAGAGTTGTTTTATGGTAAGAAGAGTCACTATTGCGCTGCCATTGCCATACACAGGACAAATAGCACTGGCGTCTGTTCCCAGCAAGTACAGTGTATTGGACTGAAGAGAATCTACTGTTCTTGTCAGGTTCCTAAGCAGAATTGAACTAGATATGGCCGTGTGTAGGAAGCACAGTTCTTTTGTTCTGAGCAAGCTCACTGTTCGGACCCCATAGGAAACACAGTAGAGTAGAAGAGTGCTCTTTTCTCAAAAACAGAGTGTGTTCCTTGTAAGGCGAGCTACGTTTGTTTCCCATTCCTAAATGGAGTTGAATCACATGCAGTTTCTGGTCCAACGATCAAGAGTTGTTTTCTGGTAAGGAAAGTCACTATTGTGCTTCCATTGCCATACAGTGCAAATAGCACTCACGTCTGTTCCCAGCAAGTACAGTTTATCGGACTGAAGAGGAGCTACTGTTCTTGTCAGTTTCCTACGCAGAGTTGAACTAGATACGGCCCGTGTGTGTAGGAACCACAGTTCTTATGTTCTGAGCAAGCTCACGGTTCTGGCCCTATAGGAAACACAGAAGAGTAGAAGAGTGCTCTTTTCTCAAAAGCAGAGAGTGTTTCATGTAAGGCGAGCTAGCATTTGTTTCCCATTCCTAAATGGAGTTGAATCACATGCAGTTTCTGGTCCTACCAGCAAGAGTTGTTTTCTGGTAAGGAAAGTCACTATTGTGCTCCCATTGCCATCCACAGTACAAATAGCACTCGCGTCTGTTCCCAGCAAGTACAGTGTTTCGGACTGAAGAGGAGGTACAGTTCTTGTCAGTTTCCTAAGCAGAGTTGAACTAGATGTGGCCCGTGTGTAGGAAGCACAATTCTTTTGTTCTGAGCAAGCTCACTGTTCTGGCCCTATAGGAAACACAGTAGAGTAGAAGAGTGCTCTTTTCTCTAATGCAGATTGTGTTTCTTGTAAAGCGAGCTAGCGTTTGTTTCCCAGTCCTAAATGGAGTTGAATCACATGCAATTTCTGGTCCTACGAGCAAGAGTTGTTTTATGGCAAGAAGAGTCACTATTGCGCTGCCATTGCCATACACAGGACAAATAGCACTGGCATCTGTTCCCAGCAAGTACATTGTATTGGACTGAAGAGGATCAACTGTTCTTGTCAGGTTCCTAAGCAGAATTGAACTAGATATGGTCCATGTGTGTAGGAAGCACAGTTCTTTTGTTCTGAGCAAGCTCACTGTTTGGACCGCATTGGAAACACAGTAGAGTAGAAGAGTGCTCTTTTCTCAAAAGCAGAGTATGTTTCTTGTAAGGCGAGCTAGCGTTTGTTTCCCAGTCCTAAATGGAGTTGAATCAAATGCAGTTTCTGGTCCTACGAGCAAGAGTTGTTTTCTGGTAAGGAAATCACTATTGCGCTCCCATTGCCATACACAGTGCAAATAGCACTCACGTCTGTTCCCAGCAAGGACAGTGTATCGGACTGAAGAGGAGCTACTCTTCTTGTCAGTTTCCTAAGCAGAGTTGAACTAGATATGGCCCGTGTGTGTAGGAAGCACAGTTCTTATGTTCTGAGCAAGCTCACAGTTCTGGCCATATAGGAAACACAGTAGAGTAAATGAGTGCTCTTTTCTCTAAAGCAGAGTGTGTTTCTTGTAAGGCGAGCTAGCGTTTGTTTCCTAGTCCTAAATGGAGTTGAATCACATGCAGTTTCTGGTCCTACGAACAAGAGTTGTTTTCTGGTAATGAAAGTCACATTGCGCTCCGATTGCCATACACAGTGCAAAGAGCACTCGCATCTGTTTCCAGCAAGTACAGTTTATTGGACTGAATAGGTGCTACTGTTCTTGTCAGTTTCCTAAGCAGAGTTGAACTAGATATGGTCCGTGTGTGTAGGAAGCACAGTTCTTTTGTTCTGAGCAAGCTCACTGTTTGGACCCCATAGGAAACACAGTAGAGTAGAAGAGTGCTCTTTTCTCTAAAGCAGAGTGTGTTTCTTGTAAGGCAAGCTAGCATTTGTTTCGCAGTCCTAAATGGAGTTGAATCCCATGCAGTTTCTGGTACTACGAGCAAGAGTTGTTTTCTGGTAAGAAGAGTCACTATTGTGCTGCCATTGCCATACACAGGACAAATAACACTGGCGTCTGTTCGCAGCAAGTACAGTGTATCAGACTGAAGAGGAGGTACTGTTCTTGTCAGTTTCCTAAGCAAAGTTGAACTAGAAATGGCCCGTGTGTGTAGGAAGCACAGTTCTTATGTTCTGAGCAAGCTCACTGTTCTGGCCCTATAGGAAACACAGTAGAGTAAATGAGTGCTCTTTTCTCTAAAGCAGAGTGTGTTTCTTGTAAGGCAAGCTAACGTTTGTTTCCCAGTACTAAATGGAGTTGAATCACATGCAGTTTCTGGTCCTACGAACAAGAGTTGTTTTCTGGTAAGGAAAGTCACTATTTTGCTCCCATTGCCATACACAGTGTAAATAGCACTGGCGTCTGTTCCCAGCAAGTACAGTGTATTGGACTGAATAGGTGCTACTGTTCTTGTCAGTTTCCTAAGCAGAATTGAACTAGATACGGCCATGTGTGTAGGAAGCACAGTTCTTTTGTTCTGAGCAAGCTCACTGTTTGGACCACATAGGAAACACAGTAGAGTTGAAGAGTGCTCTTTTCTCTAAAGCAGAGTGTGTTTCTTGTAAGGCGAGCTAGTGTTTGTTTCCCAGTCCTAAATGGAGTTGAATCCCATGCAGTTTCTGGTACTACGAGCAAGAGTTGTTTTCTGGTAAGAAGAGTCACTATTGCGCTGCCATTGCCATACACAGGACAAATAGCACTCGCGTCTGTTCCCAGCAAGTACAGTGTATCGGACAGAAGAGGAGCTACTCTTCTTGTCAGTTTCCTAAGCAGAGTTGAACTAGATATGGCCCGTGTGTGTAGGAAGCACAGTTCTTATGTTCTGAGCAAGCTCACTGTTCTGGCCATATAGGAAACACAGTAGAGTAAATGAGTGCTCTTTTCTCTAAAGCAAGGTGTGTTTCTTGTAAGGCGTGCTAGCGTTAGTTTCCTAGTCCTAAATGGAGTTGAATCACATGCAGTTTCTGGTCCTACGAACAAGAGTTGTTTTCTGGTAATGAAAGTCACATTGTGCTCCTATTGCCATACACAGTGCAAAGATCACTCCCATCTGTTCCCAGCAAGTACAGTGTATTGGACTGAATAGGTGCTACTGTTCTTGTCAGTTTCCTAAGCAGTGTTGAACTACATATGGTCCGTGTGTGTAGGAAGCACAGTTCTTTTGTTCTGAGCAAGCTCACTGTTTGGACCCCATAGGAAACACAGTAGAGTAGAAGAGTGCTCTTTTCTCTAAAGCAGAGTGTGTTTCTTGTAAGGCGAGCTAGCGTTTGTGTCCCAGTCCTAAATGGAGTGGAATCACATGCAGTTTCTGGTCCTACGTGCAAGAGTTGTTTTATGGTAAGAATACTCACTATTGGGCTGCCATTGCCATACACAGGACAAATAGCACTGGCGTCTGTTCCCAGCAAGTACAGAGTATTGGACTGAAGAGGATCTACTCTTCTTGTCAGGTTCCTAAGCAGAATTGAACTAGATATGGCCGTGTGTGTAGGAAGCACAGTTCTTTTGTTCTGAGCAAGCTCACTGTTCGGATCCCCATAGGAAACACAGTAGAGTAGAAGAGTGCTCTTTTCTCAAAAGCAGAGTGTGTTTTTTGTAAGGCGAGCTCGCGTTTGTTTCCCAGTCCTAAATGGAGTTGAGTCACAGGCAGTTTTTGGTCCTACGAGCAAGAGTTGTTTTCTGGTAAGAAGAGTCACTATTGCGCTCCAAATGCCACACACAGTGCAAATAGCACTCGTGTCTGTTCCCAGCAAGTACAGTGTATTGGACTGAATAGGAACTACTGTTCTTGTCAGCTTCCTAAGCAGACTTGAACTAGATATGGCCCGTGTGTAGGAAGCACAGTTCATTGTTCTGAGCAAGCTCACTGTTCTGGCCCTGTAGGAAACACAGTAGAGTAGAAGAGTGCTCTTTTCTCTAAAGCAGAGTGTGTTTCTTGTAAGGCGAGCTAGCGTTTGTTTCCCAGTCCTAAATGGAGTTGAATCACATGCAGTTTCTGGTCCTAAGAGCAAGAGTTGTTTTATGGTAAGAGGAGTCACTATTGCGCTGACATTGCCATACACAGGACAAATAGGACTGTCGTCTGCTCCCAGCAAGTACAGTGTATTGGACTGAAGAGGATCTTCTGTTCTTGTCAGGTTACTAAGCAGACTTGAACTAGATATGGCCTTGTGTGTAGGAAGCACAGTTCTTTTGTTCTGAGCAAGCTCACTGTTCGGACCCCATAGGAAACACAGTAGAGTAGAAGAGTGCTCTTTTCTCAAAAGCAGAGTGTGTTTCTTGTAAGTGGAGCTAGCATTTGTTTCCCAGTCCTAAATGAAGTTGAATCACATGCAGTTTCTGGTCCTACGAGCAAGAGTTGTTTTCTGGTAAGGAAAGTCAATATTGTGCTCCCATTGACATACACAGTGTAAATAGCACTGGCGTCTGTTCCCAGCAAGTACAGTGTATTGGACTGAATAGGTGCTACTGTTCTTGTCAGTTTCCTAAGCAGAGTTGAACTACATATGATCCATGTGTGTAGGAAGCACAGTTCTTTTGTTCTGAGCAAGCTCACTGTTTGGACCCCATAGGAAACACAGTAGAGTAGAAGAGTACTCTTTTCTCTAAAGCAGAGTGTGTTACTTGTAAGGCGAGCTTGCGTTTGTTTCCCAGTCATAAATGGAGGGGAATCACATGCAGTTTCTGGTACTACGAACAAGAATTGTTTTCTGGTAAGAAGAGTCACTATTGCGCTCCCATTGCCATACACACGACAAATAGCACTGGCGTCTGTTCGCAGCAAGTACAGTGTATTGGACTGAAGAGTATCTACTGTTCTTGTCAGGTTCCTAAGCAGAATTGAACTAGATATGGCAGTGTGTGTAGGAAGCACAGATATTTTGTTCAGAGCAAGCTCACTGTTCGGACCCCATAGGAAACACAGTAGAGTAGAAGAGTGCTCTTTTCTCTAAAGCAAAGTGTGTTTCTTGTAAGGCGAGCTAGCATTTGTTTCCCAGTCCTAAATGGAGTGGAATCACATGCAGTTTCTGGTCCTACGATCAAGAGTTGTTTTATGGTAAGAATAGTCACTATAGCGCTGCCATTGCCATACACAGGACAAATAGCACTGGCGTCTGTTCGCAGCAAGTACAGTATATTGGACTGAAGAGGATCTACTGTTCTTGTCAGGTTCCTAAGCAGAATTGAACTAGATATGGCCGTGTGTGTAGGAAGCACAGTTCTTTTGTTCTGAGCAAGCTCACTGTTCTGGCCCTATAGGAAACACAGTAGAGTAGAAGAGTGCTCTTTTCTCAAAAGCAGAGTGTGTTTCTTGTAAGGCGAGCTTGCGTTTGTTTCCCAGTCCTAAATGGAGTTGAATCACATGCAGTTTTTTTGTCCTACGACCACGAGTTGTTTTCTTGTATGAAGAGTCACTATTGTGCTCCCATTGCCATACACAGTGCAAGTAGCACTCGCGTCTGCTCCCTGCAAGTACAGAGTATTGGACTGAAGAGGAGCTACTGTTCTTGTCAGTTTCCTAAGCAGAGTTGAACTAGATATGGCCCGTGTGTGTAGGAAGCACGGTTCTTTTGTTCTGAGCAAGCTCACTGTTCTGGCCCTATAGGAAACACAGTAGAGTAGAAGAGTGTTCTTTTCTCTAAAGCAGAGTGTGTTTCTTGTAAGGCGAGCTAGCGTTTGTTTCCCAGTCCTAAATGGAGTTGAACCACATGCAATTTCTGGTCCTATGAGCAAGAGTTGTTTTATGGTAAGAAGAGTCAGTATTGCGCTGCCATTGCCATACACAGGACATATAGCACTGGCGTCTGTTCCCAGCAAGCACAGTGTATTGGACTGAAGAGGATCTACTGTTCTTGTCAGGTTCCTAAGAAGAATTGAACAAGATATGGCCGTGTGTGTAGGAAGCACAGTTCTTTTGTTCTGAGCAAGCTCACTGATCGGACACCATAGGAAACACAGTAGAGTAGAAGAGTGCTCTTTTCTCAAAAGCAGAGTGTGTTTTTTGTAAGGCAAGCTAGTGTTTGTTTCCCAGTCCTAAATGGAGTTGAATCACATGCAGTTTCTGGTCCTACGAGCAAGAGTTGTTTTCTGGTAAGAAAAATCACTATTGTGCTCCCTTTGCCATACACAAGGCAAATAGCACTCACGTCTTTTCCCAGCAAGTACAGTGTATTAGACTGAATAGGAGCTACTGTTCTTTTCAGTTTACTAAGCAGAGTTGAACTAGATATGGTGCGTGTGTGTAGGAAGCACAGTTCTTTTGTTCTGAGCAAGCTCACTGTTTGGAACCCATAGGAAACACAGTAGAGTAGAAGAGTGCTCTTTTCTCTAAAGCAGAGTGTGTTTCTTGTAAGGCGAGCTAGCATTTGTTTCCCAGTCCTAAATGGTGTGGAATCACATGCAGTTTCTGGTCCTACGAGCAAGAGTTGTTTTCTGGTAAGGAAAGTCACTATTGCGCTCCCATTGCCATACATAGTGCAAATAGCCCATGCGTCTGTTCCCAGCAAGTACAGTGTATCGGACTGAAGAGGAGCTACTGTTCTTGTCAGTTTCCTAAGCAGAGTTGAACTAGGTATGGCCCGTGTGTGTAAGAGGCACAGTTCTTATGTTCTGAGCAAGCTCACTGTTCTGGCCCTATAGGAAACACAGTAGAGTAGAAGAGTGCTCTTTTCTCTAAAGCAGAGTGTGTTTCTTGTAAGGCGAGCTCGCATTTGTTTCCCAGTCCTGAATTGAGTTGTGTCACATGCAGTTTTTGGTCCTACGAGCAAGAGTTGTTTTCTGGTAAGAAGAGTCACTATTGTGCTCCAAATGCCTTATACAGTGCAAATAGCACTCGCGTCAGTTCCCAGCAAGTACAATGTATTGGACTGAATAGGAGCTACTGTTCTTGGCAGTTTCCTAAAGAGTTTAACTAGATATGGGCCATGTGTGTAGGAATAACAGTTCTTTTGTTCTGAGCAAGCTCACTGTTTGTACCCCATAGGAAACACAGTGGAGTAGAAGAGTGCTCTTTTTTCAAAAGCAGAGTGTATTTCTTGTAAAGCGTGCTAGAGTTTGTTTCCCAGTCCTAAATGGAGTTGAATCACATGCAGTTTCTGGTCCCACGAGCAAGAGTTGTTTTCTGTTAAGAAGAGTCACTATTGTGCTGCCATTGCCATACACAGGACAAATAGCACCAACGTCTGTTCCCAGCAAGTACAGTGTATTGGACTGAAGAGGATCTACTGTTGTTGTCACTTTCCTAAGCAGTGTTGAACTAGATATGGCCCGTGTGTATAGGAAGCACAGTTCTTTTGTTCTGAGCAAGCTCACTGTTCGGACCCCGTAGGAAGCACAGTAGAGTAGAAGAGTGCTCTTTTCTCAAAAGCAGAGTGTGTTTCATGTAAGGTGAGCTAGCATTTGTTTCCCAGTCCAAAATGGAGTAGAATCACATGCAGTTTCTGGTCCTACGAGCAAGAATTGTTTTCTTGTAAGGAAAGTCACTATTGCACTCCCAATGCCATACACAGTGCAAATAGTACTCGCGTCTGTTCCCAGCAAGTACATTGTATCGGACTGAAGAGGAGCTACTGTTCTTGTCAGTTTCCTAAGCAGAGTTGAAGTAGATATGGTCCGTGTGTGTAGGAAGCGCAGTTCTTTTGTTCTGAGCAAGCTCACTGTTCGGACCCCATAGGAAACACAGTAGAGTAGAAGAGTGCTGTTTTCTCTAAAGCACAGTGTGTTTCTTGTAAGGCGAGCTAGCGTTTGTTTCCCAGTCCTAAATGGAGTGGAATCACATGCAGTTTCTGGTCCTCCGAGCAAGAGTTTTTTTCTGGTAAGGAAAGTCACTATTGTGATCCCATTGCCATACACAGTGCAAATAATACTCGCGTCTGTTTCCAGCAAGTACAGTGTATCGGACTGAAGAGGAGGTACTGTTCTTGTCAGTTTCCTAAGCAGTGTTGAACTAGTTATGGCCCGTGTGTAGGAAGCACAGTTCTTTTGTTCTGTGGAAGCTCACTGTTCTGGCCATATAGGAAACACAGTAGAGTAGAAGAGTGCTCTTTTCTCTAAAGCAGAGTGTGATTCTTGTAAGGCGAGCTAGCATTTGTTTCCCAGTCCTAAATGGCGTTGAAACACATGCTGTTTGTGGTCCTATGAGCAAGAGTTGTTTTATGGTAAGAAGAGTCACTATTGCGCTGCCATTGCCATACACAGGACAAATAGCAATGAGGTCTGTTCCCAGCAAGTACAGTGTATTGGACTGAAGAGGATCTACTGTTCTTGTCAGGTTTCTAAGCAGAATAGAACTAGATATGGCCGTGTGTGTAGGAAGCACAGTTCTTTTGTTCTGAGCAAGCTCACTGTTCGGACACCATAGGAAACACAGTAGAGTATAAGAGTGCTCTTTACTCAAAAGCAGAGTGTGTTTCTTGTAAGGCAAGCTAGCGTTTGTTTCCCAGTCCTAAATGGAGTTGAATCACATGAAGTTTTTGGTCCTAAGAGGAAGAGTTGTTTCCTGGTAAGGAAAGTCACTATTGCGCTCCCCTTGCCATACACAGTGCAAATAGCTCTCGCGTCTGTTCCCAGCAAGTACAGTGTATTCGTATGAAGAGGAGCTACTGTTCTTGTCAGTTTCCTAAGCAGAGATGAATTACATATGGTCCCTGTGTGTAGGAAGCACAGTTCTTTTGTTCTGAGCAAGCTCACTCTTTGGATCCCATAGGAAACACAATAGAGTAGAAGAGTGCTCTTTTTTCTAAAGCAGAGTGTGTTTCTTGTAATGCGAGCTAGCGTTTGTTTCCTAGTCCTAAATGGAGTTGAATCACATGCAGTTTCTGGTCCTACAAACAACAGTTGTTTTCTGGTAAGGAAAGTCACTATTGTGCTCCCATTGCCATACACAGGGCAAATAGCACTCGCGTCTTTCCCAGCAAGTACAGTGTATTGGACTGAATAGGAGCTACTGTTCTTGTCAGTTTTCTAAGCAGAGTTGACCTACATATGGTCCGTGTGTGTAGGAAGCACAGTTCTTTTGTTCTGAGCGAGCTCACTGTTCTGGCCTTATAGGAAACACAGTAGAGTAGAAGAGTGCTCTTTTCTCTAAAGCAGAGTGTGTTTCTTGTAAGGCGAGCTAGCGTTTGTTTCCCAGTCCTAAATGGATTTGAGTCACAGGCAGTTTTTGGTACTACGAGCAAGAGTTGTTTTCTGGTAAGAAGAGTCACTATTGTGGTCCAAATGCCATACACAGTGCAAATAACACTCGCGTCTGTTCCCAGCACGTACAGTGTATCGGACTGAATAGGAGCTACTGTTCTTGTCAGTTTCCTAAGCAGAGTTGAACTAGATGTGGCCCGTGTGTAGGAAGCACAGTTCTTTTGTTCTGAGCAAGCTCACTGTTATGGACCTATAGGAAACACAGTAGAGTAGAAGAGTGCTCTTTTCTCTAAAGCAGAGTGTGTTTCTTGTATGGCGAGCTAGCGTTTATTTCCCAGTCCTAAATGGAGTTGAATCACATGCAGTTTCTGGTCCTACGAGCAAGAGTTGTTTTATGGTAAGAAGAGTCACTATTGCGCTGCCATTGCCATACACAGGACAAATAGCACTGGCGTCTGTTCCCAGCAAGTACAGTGTATTGGACTGAAGAGAATCTACTGTTCTTGTCAGGTTCCTAAGCAGAATTGAACTAGATATGGCCGTGTGTAGGAAGCACAGTTCTTTTGTTCTGAGCAAGCTCACTGTTCGGACCCCATAGGAAACACAGTAGAGTAGAAGAGTGCTCTTTTCTCAAAAACAGAGTGTGTTCCTTGTAAGGCGAGCTACGTTTGTTTCCCATTCCTAAATGGAGTTGAATCACATGCAGTTTCTGGTCCAACGATCAAGAGTTGTTTTCTGGTAAGGAAAGTCACTATTGTGCTTCCATTGCCATACAGTGCAAATAGCACTCACGTCTGTTCCCAGCAAGTACAGTTTATCGGACTGAAGAGGAGCTACTGTTCTTGTCAGTTTCCTACGCAGAGTTGAACTAGATACGGCCCGTGTGTGTAGGAACCACAGTTCTTATGTTCTGAGCAAGCTCACGGTTCTGGCCCTATAGGAAACACAGAAGAGTAGAAGAGTGCTCTTTTCTCAAAAGCAGAGAGTGTTTCATGTAAGGCGAGCTAGCATTTGTTTCCCATTCCTAAATGGAGTTGAATCACATGCAGTTTCTGGTCCTACGAGCAAGAGTTGTTTTCTGGTAAGGAAAGTCACTATTGTGCTCCTATTGCCATCCACAGTACAAATAGCACTCGCGTCTGTTCCCAGCAAGTACAGTGTTTCGGACTGAAGAGGAGGTACAGTTCTTGTCAGTTTCCTAAGCAGAGTTGAACTAGATGTGGCCCGTGTGTAGGAAGCACAATTCTTTTGTTCTGAGCAAGCTCACTGTTCTGGCCCTATAGGAAACACAGTAGAGTAGAAGAGTGCTCTTTTCTCTAATGCAGATTGTGTTTCTTGTAAAGCGAGCTAGCGTTTGTTTCCCAGTCCTAAATGGAGTTGAATCACATGCAATTTCTGGTCCTACGAGCAAGAGTTGTTTTATGGCAAGAAGAGTCACTATTGCGCTGCCATTGCCATACACAGGACAAATAGCACTGGCATCTGTTCCCAGCAAGTACATTGTATTGGACTGAAGAGGATCAACTGTTCTTGTCAGGTTCCTAAGCAGAATTGAACTAGATATGGTCCATGTGTGTAGGAAGCACAGTTCTTTTGTTCTGAGCAAGCTCACTGTTTGGACCGCATTGGAAACACAGTAGAGTAGAAGAGTGCTCTTTTCTCAAAAGCAGAGTATGTTTCTTGTAAGGCGAGCTAGCGTTTGTTTCCCAGTCCTAAATGGAGTTGAATCAAATGCAGTTTCTGGTCCTACGAGCAAGAGTTGTTTTCTGGTAAGGAAATCACTATTGCGCTCCCATTGCCATACACAGTGCAAATAGCACTCACGTCTGTTCCCAGCAAGGACAGTGTATCGGACTGAAGAGGAGCTACTCTTCTTGTCAGTTTCCTAAGCAGAGTTGAACTAGATATGGCCCGTGTGTGTAGGAAGCACAGTTCTTATGTTCTGAGCAAGCTCACAGTTCTGGCCATATAGGAAACACAGTAGAGTAAATGAGTGCTCTTTTCTCTAAAGCAGAGTGTGTTTCTTGTAAGGCGAGCTAGCGTTTGTTTCCTAGTCCTAAATGGAGTTGAATCACATGCAGTTTCTGGTCCTACGAACAAGAGTTGTTTTCTGGTAATGAAAGTCACATTGCGCTCCGATTGCCATACACAGTGCAAAGAGCACTCGCATCTGTTTCCAGCAAGTACAGTTTATTGGACTGAATAGGTGCTACTGTTCTTGTCAGTTTCCTAAGCAGAGTTGAACTAGATATGGTCCGTGTGTGTAGGAAGCACAGTTCTTTTGTTCTGAGCAAGCTCACTGTTTGGACCCCATAGGAAACACAGTAGAGTAGAAGAGTGCTCTTTTCTCTAAAGCAGAGTGTGTTTCTTGTAAGGCAAGCTAGCATTTGTTTCGCAGTCCTAAATGGAGTTGAATCCCATGCAGTTTCTGGTACTACGAGCAAGAGTTGTTTTCTGGTAAGAAGAGTCACTATTGTGCTGCCATTGCCATACACAGGACAAATAACACTGGCGTCTGTTCGCAGCAAGTACAGTGTATCAGACTGAAGAGGAGGTACTGTTCTTGTCAGTTTCCTAAGCAAAGTTGAACTAGAAATGGCCCGTGTGTGTAGGAAGCACAGTTCTTATGTTCTGAGCAAGCTCACTGTTCTGGCCCTATAGGAAACACAGTAGAGTAAATGAGTGCTCTTTTCTCTAAAGCAGAGTGTGTTTCTTGTAAGGCAAGCTAACGTTTGTTTCCCAGTACTAAATGGAGTTGAATCACATGCAGTTTCTGGTCCTACGAACAAGAGTTGTTTTCTGGTAAGGAAAGTCACTATTTTGCTCCCATTGCCATACACAGTGTAAATAGCACTGGCGTCTGTTCCCAGCAAGTACAGTGTATTGGACTGAATAGGTGCTACTGTTCTTGTCAGTTTCCTAAGCAGAATTGAACTAGATACGGCCATGTGTGTAGGAAGCACAGTTCTTTTGTTCTGAGCAAGCTCACTGTTTGGACCACATAGGAAACACAGTAGAGTTGAAGAGTGCTCTTTTCTCTAAAGCAGAGTGTGTTTCTTGTAAGGCGAGCTAGTGTTTGTTTCCCAGTCCTAAATGGAGTTGAATCCCATGCAGTTTCTGGTACTACGAGCAAGAGTTGTTTTCTGGTAAGAAGAGTCACTATTGCGCTGCCATTGCCATACACAGGACAAATAGCACTCGCGTCTGTTCCCAGCAAGTACAGTGTATCGGACAGAAGAGGAGCTACTCTTCTTGTCAGTTTCCTAAGCAGAGTTGAACTAGATATGGCCCGTGTGTGTAGGAAGCACAGTTCTTATGTTCTGAGCAAGCTCACTGTTCTGGCCATATAGGAAACACAGTAGAGTAAATGAGTGCTCTTTTCTCTAAAGCAAGGTGTGTTTCTTGTAAGGCGTGCTAGCGTTAGTTTCCTAGTCCTAAATGGAGTTGAATCACATGCAGTTTCTGGTCCTACGAACAAGAGTTGTTTTCTGGTAATGAAAGTCACATTGTGCTCCTATTGCCATACACAGTGCAAAGATCACTCCCATCTGTTCCCAGCAAGTACAGTGTATTGGACTGAATAGGTGCTACTGTTCTTGTCAGTTTCCTAAGCAGTGTTGAACTACATATGGTCCGTGTGTGTAGGAAGCACAGTTCTTTTGTTCTGAGCAAGCTCACTGTTTGGACCCCATAGGAAACACAGTAGAGTAGAAGAGTGCTCTTTTCTCTAAAGCAGAGTGTGTTTCTTGTAAGGCGAGCTAGCGTTTGTGTCCCAGTCCTAAATGGAGTGGAATCACATGCAGTTTCTGGTCCTACGTGCAAGAGTTGTTTTATGGTAAGAATACTCACTATTGGGCTGCCATTGCCATACACAGGACAAATAGCACTGGCGTCTGTTCCCAGCAAGTACAGAGTATTGGACTGAAGAGGATCTACTCTTCTTGTCAGGTTCCTAAGCAGAATTGAACTAGATATGGCCGTGTGTGTAGGAAGCACAGTTCTTTTGTTCTGAGCAAGCTCACTGTTCGGATCCCCATAGGAAACACAGTAGAGTAGAAGAGTGCTCTTTTCTCAAAAGCAGAGTGTGTTTTTTGTAAGGCGAGCTCGCGTTTGTTTCCCAGTCCTAAATGGAGTTGAGTCACAGGCAGTTTTTGGTCCTACGAGCAAGAGTTGTTTTCTGGTAAGAAGAGTCACTATTGCGCTCCAAATGCCACACACAGTGCAAATAGCACTCGTGTCTGTTCCCAGCAAGTACAGTGTATTGGACTGAATAGGAACTACTGTTCTTGTCAGCTTCCTAAGCAGACTTGAACTAGATATGGCCCGTGTGTAGGAAGCACAGTTCATTGTTCTGAGCAAGCTCACTGTTCTGGCCCTGTAGGAAACACAGTAGAGTAGAAGAGTGCTCTTTTCTCTAAAGCAGAGTGTGTTTCTTGTAAGGCGAGCTAGCGTTTGTTTCCCAGTCCTAAATGGAGTTGAATCACATGCAGTTTCTGGTCCTAAGAGCAAGAGTTGTTTTATGGTAAGAGGAGTCACTATTGCGCTGACATTGCCATACACAGGACAAATAGGACTGTCGTCTGCTCCCAGCAAGTACAGTGTATTGGACTGAAGAGGATCTTCTGTTCTTGTCAGGTTACTAAGCAGACTTGAACTAGATATGGCCTTGTGTGTAGGAAGCACAGTTCTTTTGTTCTGAGCAAGCTCACTGTTCGGACCCCATAGGAAACACAGTAGAGTAGAAGAGTGCTCTTTTCTCAAAAGCAGAGTGTGTTTCTTGTAAGTGGAGCTAGCATTTGTTTCCCAGTCCTAAATGAAGTTGAATCACATGCAGTTTCTGGTCCTACGAGCAAGAGTTGTTTTCTGGTAAGGAAAGTCAATATTGTGCTCCCATTGACATACACAGTGTAAATAGCACTGGCGTCTGTTCCCAGCAAGTACAGTGTATTGGACTGAATAGGTGCTACTGTTCTTGTCAGTTTCCTAAGCAGAGTTGAACTACATATGATCCATGTGTGTAGGAAGCACAGTTCTTTTGTTCTGAGCAAGCTCACTGTTTGGACCCCATAGGAAACACAGTAGAGTAGAAGAGTACTCTTTTCTCTAAAGCAGAGTGTGTTACTTGTAAGGCGAGCTTGCGTTTGTTTCCCAGTCATAAATGGAGGGGAATCACATGCAGTTTCTGGTACTACGAACAAGAATTGTTTTCTGGTAAGAAGAGTCACTATTGCGCTCCCATTGCCATACACACGACAAATAGCACTGGCGTCTGTTCGCAGCAAGTACAGTGTATTGGACTGAAGAGTATCTACTGTTCTTGTCAGGTTCCTAAGCAGAATTGAACTAGATATGGCAGTGTGTGTAGGAAGCACAGATATTTTGTTCAGAGCAAGCTCACTGTTCGGACCCCATAGGAAACACAGTAGAGTAGAAGAGTGCTCTTTTCTCTAAAGCAAAGTGTGTTTCTTGTAAGGCGAGCTAGCATTTGTTTCCCAGTCCTAAATGGAGTGGAATCACATGCAGTTTCTGGTCCTACGATCAAGAGTTGTTTTATGGTAAGAATAGTCACTATAGCGCTGCCATTGCCATACACAGGACAAATAGCACTGGCGTCTGTTCGCAGCAAGTACAGTATATTGGACTGAAGAGGATCTACTGTTCTTGTCAGGTTCCTAAGCAGAATTGAACTAGATATGGCCGTGTGTGTAGGAAGCACAGTTCTTTTGTTCTGAGCAAGCTCACTGTTCTGGCCCTATAGGAAACACAGTAGAGTAGAAGAGTGCTCTTTTCTCAAAAGCAGAGTGTGTTTCTTGTAAGGCGAGCTTGCGTTTGTTTCCCAGTCCTAAATGGAGTTGAATCACATGCAGTTTTTTTGTCCTACGACCACGAGTTGTTTTCTTGTATGAAGAGTCACTATTGTGCTCCCATTGCCATACACAGTGCAAGTAGCACTCGCGTCTGCTCCCTGCAAGTACAGAGTATTGGACTGAAGAGGAGCTACTGTTCTTGTCAGTTTCCTAAGCAGAGTTGAACTAGATATGGCCCGTGTGTGTAGGAAGCACGGTTCTTTTGTTCTGAGCAAGCTCACTGTTCTGGCCCTATAGGAAACACAGTAGAGTAGAAGAGTGTTCTTTTCTCTAAAGCAGAGTGTGTTTCTTGTAAGGCGAGCTAGCGTTTGTTTCCCAGTCCTAAATGGAGTTGAACCACATGCAATTTCTGGTCCTATGAGCAAGAGTTGTTTTATGGTAAGAAGAGTCAGTATTGCGCTGCCATTGCCATACACAGGACATATAGCACTGGCGTCTGTTCCCAGCAAGCACAGTGTATTGGACTGAAGAGGATCTACTGTTCTTGTCAGGTTCCTAAGAAGAATTGAACAAGATATGGCCGTGTGTGTAGGAAGCACAGTTCTTTTGTTCTGAGCAAGCTCACTGATCGGACACCATAGGAAACACAGTAGAGTAGAAGAGTGCTCTTTTCTCAAAAGCAGAGTGTGTTTTTTGTAAGGCAAGCTAGTGTTTGTTTCCCAGTCCTAAATGGAGTTGAATCACATGCAGTTTCTGGTCCTACGAGCAAGAGTTGTTTTCTGGTAAGAAAAATCACTATTGTGCTCCCTTTGCCATACACAGTGCAAATAGCACTCGCGTCTTTTCCCAGCAAGTACAGTGTATCGGACTGAAGAGGAGCTACTGTTCTTGTCAGTTTCCTAAGCAGAGTTGAACTAGATATGGCCTGTGTGTTTAGGAAGCACAGTTATTATGTTCTGAGCAAGCTCACTGTTCTGGCCCTATAGGAAACACAGTAGAGTAGAAGAGTGCTCTTTTCTCTAAAGCAGAGTGTTTTTCTTGTAAGGCGAGCTCGCGTTTATTTCCCAGTCCTAAGTGGAGTTGAGTCACATGCAGTTTTTGGTCCTATGAGCAAGAGATGTTTTCTGGTAAGAAGAGTCACTATTATGCTCCAAATGCCATACACAGTGCAAATAGCACTCACGTCTGTTCCCAGCAAGTACAGTGTATTGGACTGAATAGGAGCTACTGTTCTTGTCAGTTTCCTAAGCAGAGTTTAACTAGATATGGTCCATGTGTGTAGGAAGCACAGTTCTTTTGTTCTTTGCAAGCTCACTGTTTGGACCCCATAGGAAACACAGTAGAGTAGAAGAGTGCTCTTTTCTTAAAAGCAGAGTGTGTTTCTTTTAAGACGAGCTAGCATTTGTTTCCCAGTCCTAAATGGAGTTGAATCACATGCAGTTTCTGGTCCTACGATCAAGAGTTGTTTTCTGTTAAGGACAGTCACTATTGTGCTTGCATTGCCATACACAGTGCAAATAGCACTGGCGTCTGTTCGCAGCAAGTACAGTGTATTGGACTGAATAGGTACTACTGTTCTTGTCAGTTTCCTAAGCAGAGTTGAACTGTATATGATCCATGTGTTTAGGAAGCACAGTTCTTTTGTTCTGAGAAGCTCACTGTTTGGACCCCATAGGAAAAACAGTAGAGTAGAAGAGCGCTCTTTTCTCAAAAGCAGAGTGTGTTTCTTGTAAGGCGAGCTAGCGTTTGTTTCCCAGTCCTAAATGGAGTTGAATCCCATGCAGTTTCTGGTACTGCGATCAAGAATTGTTTTCTGGTAAGAAGAGTCACTATTGCGCTCCCATTGCCATACACAGGACAAATAGCACTGGCGTCTGTTCCCAGCAAGTACAGTGTATTGGACTGAAGAGGATCTACTGTTCTTGTCAGGTTCCTAAGCAGAATTGAACTAGATATGTCAGTGTGTGTAGGAAGCACAGATCTTTTGTTCAGAGCAAGGTCACTGTTCGGACCCCGTAGGAAACACAGTAGAGTAGAAGAGTGCTCTTTTCTCTAAAGCAGAGTGTGTTTCTTGTAAGGCGAGCTCACGTTTGTTTCCCAGTCCTAAATGGAGTTGAGTCACAGGCAGTTTTTGGTCCCATGAGCAAGAGTTGTTTTCTGGTAAGAGGAGTCACTATTGCGCTCCCATTGCCATACACAGTGCAAAGAGCACTCGTGTCTGTTCCCAGCAAGTACAGTGTATCGGACTGAAGAGGAGCTACTGTTCTTGTCAGTTTCCTAAGCAGAGCTGAAATAGATATGGCCCGTGTGTGTAGGAAGCACAGTTCTTATGTTCTGAGCAAGCTCACTGTTCTGGCCATATAGGAAACACAGTAGAGTAGAAGAGTGCTCTTTTCTCAAAAGCAGAGTGTGTTTCTTGTAAGGCGAGCTAGCATTTGTTTCCCAGTCCTAAATGGCGTTGAATCACATGTTGTTTGTGGTCCTATGAGCAAGAGTTGTTTTCTGGTAAGGAAAGTCACTATTGTGCTCTCAATGCCATACACAGTGTAAATAGCACTCGCGTCTGTTCCCAGCAAGTACAGTGTATTGGACTGAAGAGGAGCTACTGTTCTTGTCAGTTTCCTACGCAGAGTTGAATTACATATGGTCCGTGTGTGTAGGAAGCACAGTTCTTATGTTCTGAGCAAGCTCACTGTTTGGACCACATAGGAAACACAGTAGAGTAGAAGAGTGCTCTTTTCTCAAAAGCAGAGTGTGTTTTTTGTAAGGCAAGCTATCGTTTGTTTCCCATTCCTAAATGGAGTTGAATCACATGCAGTTTCTGGTCCTACGAGCAAGAGTTGTTTTCTGGTAAGGAAAGTCACTATTGTGCTCCCTTTGCCATACACAGTGCAAATAGCACTCACGTCTGTTCTCAGCAAGTACAGTGGATCAGACTGAAGAGGAGCTACTGTTCTTGTCAGTTTCCTAAGCAGAGTTGAACTAGATATGGCCCGTGTGTTTAGGAAGCACAGTTATTATGTTCTGAGCAAGCTCACTGTTCTGGCACTATAGGAAACACAGTAGAGTAGAAGAGTGCTCTTTTCTCTAAAGCAGAGTGTGTTTATTGTAAAACGAGCTCGCGTTTGTTTCCCAGTCCTAAAGAAGTTGAGTCACATGCAGTATTTGGTCCTACGAGCAAGAGTTGTTTTCTGGTAAGAAGAGTCACTATTGTGCTCCAAATGCCATACACAGTACAAATAGCACTCGGGTCTGTTCCCAGCAAGTACAGTGTATTGGACTGAATAGGAGCTGCTGGTCTTGTCAGTTTCCTAAGCAGAGTTGAACTAGATATGGTCCATGTGTGTAGGAAGCACAGTTCTTTTGTTCTGAGCAAGCTCACTGTTTGGACCCCATAGGAAACACAGTAGAGTAGATGAGTGCTCTTTTCTCAAAAGCAGAGTGTGTTTCTTGTAAGGCGAGCTAGCATTTGTTTCCCAGTCCTAAATGGCGTTGAATCACATGCTGTTTGTGGTCCTACGAGCAAGAGTTGTTTTCTGGTAAGGAAAGTCACTATTGTGCTCTCAATGCCATACACAGTGTAAATAGCACTCGCGTCTGTTCCCAGCAAGTACAGTGTATTGGACTGAAGAGGAGCTACTGTTCTTGTCAGTTTCCTAAGCAGAGTTGAACTACATATGGTCCGTGTGTGTAGGAAGAACAGTTCTTTTATTCTGAGCAAGCTCACTGTTTGGACCACATAGGAAACACAGTAGAGTAGAAGAGTGCTCTTTTCTCTAAAGCAGTGTGTTTCTTGTAAGGCGAGCTAGCGTTTGTTTCCCAGTCCTAAATGGAGTTGAATCACATGCAGTTTCTGGTCCTACGAGCAAGAGTTGTTTTCTGGCAAGGAAAGTCACTATTGTGCTCCCATTGCCATACACAGTGCAAATAGCACATGTGTCTGTTCCCAGCAAGTACAGTGTATTGGACTGAAGAGGAGCTACTGTTCTTCTCAGTTTCCTAAGCAGAGTTGAACTAGATATGGTCCTTGTGTAGGAAGCACAGTTCTTTTGTTCTGAGCAAGCTCACTGTTTCGACCCCATAGGAAACACAGTAGAGTAGAAGAGTGCTCTTTTCTCAAAAGCAGAGTGTGTTTCTTGTAAGGCGAGCTAGCGTTTGTGTCCCAGTCCTAAATGGAGTTGAATCACATGCAGTTTCTTTTCCTACGAACAAGAGTTGTTTTCTGGTTAAAAAAAAAAGTCACTATTGTGCTCCCATTGCCATACACAGGGCAAATAGCACTCGCGTCTGTTCCCAGCAAGTACAGTGTATTGGACTGAAGAGGAGCTCCTGTTCTTGTCAGTTTCCTAAGCAGAGTTGAACTACATATGGTCCTTGTGTGTAGGAAGCACAGTCTTTTGTTCTGAGCAAGCTCACTGTTGGACCCCATAGGAAATACAGTAGAGTAGAAGAGTGCTCTTTTCTCAAAAGCAGAGTGTGTTTCTTGTAAGGCGAGCTAGCGTTTGTGTCCCAGTCCTAAATGGAGTGGAATCACATGCAGTTTCTGGTCATACGTGCAAGAGTTGTTTTATGGTAAGAATAGTCACTATTGCGCTGCCATTGCCATACACAGGACAAATAGCACTGGCGTCTGTTCCCAGCAAGTACAGTGTATTGGACTGAAGAGGATCTACTGTTCTTGTCAGGTTCCTAAGCAGAATTGAACTAGATATGGCCCTTGTGTAGTAAGCACAGTTCTTTTGTTCTAAGCAAGCTCACTGTTCGGACCCCATAGGAAACACAGTAGAGTAGAAGAGTGCTCTTTTCTCAAAAGCAGTGTGTTTCTTGTAAGGCGAGCTAGCGTTTGTTTCGCAGTCCTAAATGGAGTTGAATCACATGCAGTTTCTGGTCCTACGAGCAAGAGTTGTTTTCTGGCAAGGAAAGTCACTATTGTGCTCCCATTGCGATACACAGTGCAAATAGCCCAAGTGTCTGTTCCCAGCAAGTACAGTGTATTGGACTGAAGAGGAGCTACTGTTCTTCTCAGTTTCCTAAGCAGAGTTGAACTAGATATGGCCCTTGTGTCTAGGAAGCACAGTTCATTTGTTCTGAGCAAGCTCCCTGTTCTGGCCCTATAGGAAACACAGTAGAGTAGAAGAGTGCTCTTTTCTCTACAGCAGAGTGTGTTTCTTGTAAGGCGAGCTAGCGTTTGTTTCGCAGTCCTAAATGGAGTTGAATCCCATGCAGTTTCTGGTCCTAAGAGCAAGAGTTGTTTTCTGGTAAGGAAAGTCACTATTGTGCTCCCATTGCCATACACAGTGCAAATAGCTCTCGCGTCTGTTCCCAGCAAGTACAGTGTATCTGACAGAAGATGAGCTACTGTTCTTGTCTGTTTCCTACGCAGAGTTGAACTAGATACGGCCCGTGTGTGTAGGAAGCACAGTTCTTATGTTCTGAGCAAGCTCACGGTTCTGGCCCTATAGGAAACACAGTATAGTAGAAGAGTGCTCTTTTCTCAAAAGCAGAGTGTGTTTCATGTAAGGCGAGCTAGCATTTGTTTCCCAGTCCTAAATGGAGTTGAATCACATGCAGTTTCTTGTTTTACGAGCAAGAGTTGTTTTCTGGTAAGGAAAGTCACTATTGTGCTCCCATTGCCATCCACAGTACAAATAGCACTCGCGTCTGTTCCCAGCAAGTACAGTGTATCGGACTGAAGAGGAGGTACAGTTCTTGTCAGTTTCCTTAGCAGAGTTGAACTAGATGTGGCCCGTGTGTAGGAAGCACAATTCTTTTGTTCTGAGCAAGCTCACTGTTCAGGCCTTATAGGAAACACAGTAGAGTAGAAGAGTGCTCTTTTCTCTAATGCAGATTGTGTTTCTTGTAAAGCGAGCTAGCGTTTGTTTCCCAGTCCTAAATGGAGTTGAATCACATGCAGTTTCTGTTCCTACGAGCAAGAGTTGTTTTATGGTAAGAAGAGTCACTATTGTGCTGCCATTGCCATACACAGGACAAATAGCACTGGCGTCTGTTCCCAGCAAGTACATTGTATTGGACTGAAGAGGATCAACTGTTCTTGTCAGGTTCCTAAGCAGAATTGAACTAGATATGGCCGTGTGTGTAGGAAGCACAGTTCTTTTGTTCTGATCAAGCTCACTGTTCGGACCCTATAGGAATCACAGTAGAGTAGAAGAGTGCTCTTTTCTCAAAAGCAGGGTGTGTTTCTTGTAAGGCGAGCTAGCATTTGTTTCCCAGTCCTAAATGGAGTTGAATCACATGCAGTTTCTGGTCGTACGAGCAAGAGTTGTTTTCTGGTAAGGAAAGTCACTAATGCGCTCTCCTTGCCATACACAGTACAAAAAGCACTCGCGTCTGTTCCCAGCAAGTACAGTGTATCGGACTGAAGAGAAACTACTGTTATTCTCAGTTTCCTAAGCAGAGTTGAACTAGATATGGCCCTTGTGTGTAGGAAGCACAGTTCTTATGTTCTGAGCAAGCTCACTGTTCTGGCCCTATAGGAAACACAGTAGAGTAGAAGAGTGCTCTTTTCTCTAAAGCAGAGTGTGTTTCTTGTAAGGCGAGCTAGCGTTTGTTTCCTAGTCCTAAATAAAGTTGAATCACATGCAGTTTCAGGTCCTATTTACAAGAGTTGTTTTCTGGTAAGGAAAGTCTCATTGCGCTCCCATTGCCAAACACAGTGCAAATAGCTCTTGGGTCTGTTCCCAGCAAATACAGTGTATTGGACTGAAAAGGTGCTACTGTTCTTGTCAGTTTCCTAAGCAGAGTTGAACTAGATATGATCCGTGTTTGTAGGAGCACAGTTCTTTTGTTCTTTGCAAGATCACTGTTTGAACTCCATAGGAAACAAAGTAGAGTAGAAGAGTGCTCTTTTCTCTAAAGCAGAGTGTGTTTCTTGTAAGGCGAGCTAGCGTTTGTTTCCCAGTCCTAAATGGAGTTGAATCCCATGCAGTTTCTGGTCCTACGAGCAAGAGTTTTTTTTCTGGTAAGAATAGTCACTATTGCGCTGCCATTGCCAAACACAGGACAAATAGCACTGGCGTCTGTTCCCAGCAAGTACAGTGTATTGGACTGAAGAGGATCTACTGTTCTTGTCAGGTTCCTAAGCAAAATTGAACTAAATATGGCCGTGTGTGTAGGAAGCACAGTTCTTTTGTTCTGAGCAAGCTCACTGTTCGGACCCCATAGGAAACACAGTAGAGTAGAAGAGTGCTCTTTTCTCAAAAGCAGAGTGTGTTTTTTGTAAGGCAAGCTATCGTTTGTTTCCCAGTCCTAAATGGAGTTGAATCACATGCAGTTTCTTGTCCTACGAGCAAGAGTTGTTTTCTGGTAAGGAAAGTCACTATTGTGCTCCCTTTGCCATACACAGTGCAAATAGCACTCACGTCTGTTCCCAGCAAGTACAGTGGATCGGACTGAAGAGGAGCTACTGCTCTTGTCAGTTTCCTAAGCAGAGTTAAACTAGATATGGCCCGTGTGTTTAGGAAGCACAGTTATTATGTTCTGAGCAAGCTCACTGTTCTGGCCCTATAGGAAAGACAGTAGAGTAGAAGAGTGCTCTTTTCTCTAAAGCAGAGTGTGTTTATTGTAAAACGAGCTCGCGTTTGTTTCCCAGTCCTAAATGGAGTTGAGTCACATGCAGTTTTTGGTCCTACGAGCAAGAGTTGTTTTCTGGTAAGAAGAGTCACTATTGTGCTCCAAATGCCATACACAGTGCAAATAGCACTCGGGTCTGTTCCCAGCAAGTACAGTGTATTGGACTGAATAGGAGCTGCTGTTCTTGTCAGTTTCCTAAGCAGAGTTGAACTAGATATGGTCCATGTGTGTAGGAAGCACAGTTCTTTTGTTCTGAGCAAGCTCACTGTTTGGACCCCATAGGAAACACAGTAGAGTAGATGAGTGCTCTTTTCTCAAAAGCAGAGTGTGTTTCTTGTAAGGCGAGCTAGCATTTGTTTCCCAGTCCTAAATGGCGTTGAATCACATGCTCTTTGTGGTCCTACGAGCAAGAGTTGTTTTCTGGTAAGGAAAGTCACTATTGTGCTCTCAATGCCATACACAGTGTAAATAGCACTCGCGTCTGTTCCCAGCAAGTACAGTATATTGGACTGAAGAGGAGCTACTGTTCTTGTCAGTTTCCTAAGCAGAGTTGAACTACATATGGTCCGTGTGTGTAGGAAGCACAGTTCTTTTATTCTGAGCAAGCTCACTGTTTGGACCACATAGGAAACACAGTAGAGTAGAAGAGTGCTCTTTTCTCTAAAGCAGTGTGTTTCTTGTAAGGTGAGCTAGCGTTTGTTTCCCAGTCCTAAATGGAGTTGAATCACATGCAGTTTCTGGTCCTACGAGCAAGAGTTGTTTTCTGGAAAGGAAAGTCACTATTGCGCTCCCATTGCCATACACAGTGCAAATAGCACATGTGTCTGTTCAAAGCAAGTACAGTGTATTGGACTGAAGGGGAGCTACTGTTCTTCTCAGTTTCCTAAGCAGAGTTGAACTAGATATGTCCCGTGTGTCTAGGAAGCACAGTTCATTTGTTCTGAGCAAGCTCACTGTTCTGGCCCTATAGGAAACACAGTAGAGTAGAAGAGTGCTCTTTTCTCAAAAGCAGAGTGTGTTTCTTGTAAGGCGAGCTAGCGTTTGTTTCCCTGTCCTAAATGGAGTTGAGTCACATGCAGTTTTTTGTCCTACGAGCAAGAGTTGTTTTCTGGTAAGACGAGTCACTATTGTGCTCCAATTGCCATACACAGTACAAATAGCACTCGCGTCTGTTCCCAGCAAGTACAGTGTATTGGACTGAATAGGAGCTACTGTTCTTGTCAGTTTCCTAAGCAAAGTTGAACTAGATATGGTCCATGTGTGTAGGAAGCACAGTTCTTTTGTTCTGAGCAAGCTCACTGTATGGACCCCATTGGAATCACAGTAGAGTAGAATAATGCTATTTTCTCTAATGCAGAGTGTGTTTCTTGGAAGGCGAGCTAGCGTTTGTTTCCCAGTCCTAAATGGAGTTGAATCACATGCAGTTTCTGGTACTAAGAGCAAGAGTTGTTTTCTGGTAAGGAAAGTCACTTTTGCGCTCCCATTGCAATACACAGTGCAAATAGCTCATGCGTCTGTTCCCAGCAAGTACAGTGTATCGGACTGAAGAGGAGCTACTGTTCTTCTCAGTTTCCTAAGCAGAGTTGAACTAGTTATGGCCCGTGTGTAGGAAGCACAGTTCTTTTGTTCTGAGCAAGCTCACTGTTCTGGCCCTATAGGAAACACAGTAGAGTAGAAGAGTGCTCTTTTCTCTAAAGCAGAGTATGTTTCTTGTAAGGCGAGCTAGCATTTGTTTCCCAGTCTTAAATGGAGTTGAATCACATGCAGTTTCTGGTTCTACGAGCAAGAGTTGTTTTATGGTAAGAAGAGTCACTATTGCGCTGTCATTGCCATACACAGGACAAATAGCACTGGAGTCTGTTCCCAGCAAGCACAGTGTATTGGACTGAAGAAGATCTACTGTTCTTGTCAGGTTCCTAAGCAGAATTGAACTAGATATGGCCGTGTGTGTAGGAAGCACAGTTCTTTTGTTCTGAGCAAGCTCACTGTTCGGACCCCATAGGAAACACAGTAGAGTAGAAGAGTACTCTTTTCTCAAAAGCAGAGTGTGTTTTTTGTAAGGCAAGCTAGCGTTTGTTTCCCAGTCCTAAATGGAGTTGAATCACATGCAGTTTCTGGTCCTACGAGCAAGAGTTGTTTTCTGGTAAGGAAAGTCACTATTGTGCTCCCTTTGCCATACACAGTGCAAATAGCACTCGCGTCTGTTCCCAGCAAATACAGTGTATTGGACTGAAGAGGAGCTACTGTTCTTCTCAGTTTCCTAAGAAGAGTTGAACTAGATATGGCCCGTGTGTCTAGGAAGCACAGTTCATTTGTTCTGAGCAAGCTCACTGTTCTGGCACTATAGGAAACACAGTAGAGTAGAAGAGTGCTCTTTTCTCAAAAGCAGAGTGTGTTTCTTGTAAGGCGAGCAAGCGTTTGTTTCCCAGTCCTAAATGGAGTTGAATCCCATGCAGTTTCTGGTACTACGAGCAAGAATTGTTTTCTGGTAAGAAGAGTCACTATTGTGCTCCCATTGCCATACACAGGACAAATAGCACTGGCGTCTGTTCGCAGCAAGTACAGTGTATCGGACTGAAGAGGAGCTACTGTACTTGTCAGTTTACTAAGCAGAGTTGAACTAGATATGGTCCGTGTATGTAGGAAGCACAGTTCTTTTGTTCTGAGCAAGCTCACTGTTTGGACCCCATAAGAAACACAGTAGATTAGAAGAGTGCTCTTTTCTCTAAAGCAGAGTATGTTTCTTGTAAGGCCAGCTAGCATTTGTTTCCCAGTCCTAAATGGTGTGGAATCACATGCAGTTTCTGGTCCTATGAGCAAGAGTTGTTTTCTCGTAACGAAAGTCACTTTTGTGCTCCCATTGCCATACACAGTGCAAATAGCCCATGCGTCTGTTCCCAGCAAGTACAGTGTATCGGACTGAAGAGGAGCTACTGTTCTTCTCAGTTTCCTAAGCAGAGTTGAACTACATATGGCCCCTGTGTGTAGGAGGCACAGTTCTTATGTTCTGAGCAAGCTCACTGTTCTGGCCCTATAGGAAACACAGTAGAGTAGAAGAGTGCTCTTTTCTCTAAAGCAGAGTGTGTTTCTTGTAAGGTGAGCTCGCATTTGTTTCCCAGTCCTAAATGGAGTTGAGTCACATGCAGTTTTTGGTCCTACGAGCAAGAGTTGTTTTCTGGTAAGAAGAGTCACTATTGCGCTCCAAATGCCTTATACAGTGCAAATAGCACTCCCGTCTGTTCCCAGCAAGTACAGTGTATTGGACTGAATAGGAGCTACTGTTCTTGTCAGTTTCCTAAGCAGAGTTGAACTAGATATGGTCCATGTGTGTAGGATGCACAGTCTTTTTTTCTTAGCAAGCTCACTGTTTGTACCCCATAGGAAACACAGTGGAGTAGAAGAGTGCTCTTTTTTCAAAAGCAGAGTGTGTTTCTTGTAAGGCGAACTAGCATTTGTTTCCCAGTCCTAAGTGGAGTTGAATCCCATGCAGTTTCTGATACTATGAGCAAGAGTTGTTTTCTGGTAAGAAGAGTCACTATTGCGCTGCCATTGCCATACCCAGTGCAAATAGCACTGGCGTCTGTGCGCAGCAAGTACAGTGTATTGGACTGAATAGGAGCTACTGTTCTTGTCAGGTTCTTAAGCAGAGTTGAAATAGATATGGCCGTGTGTGTAGGAAGAACAGTTTTCTTTGTTCTGAGCAAGCTCACTGTTCGGACACCATAGGAAACACAGTAGAGTAGAAGAATGCTCTTTTCTCTAAAGCAGAGTGTGTTTCTTGGAAGGCGAGCTAGCGTTTGTTTCCCAGTCCTAAATGGAGTTGAATCACATGCAGTTTCTGGCACTAAGAGCAAGAGTTGTTTTCTGGTAAGGAAAGTCACTTTTGCGCTCCCATTCCCATACACAGTGCAAATAGCCCATGCGTCTGTTCCCAGCAAGTACAGTGTATCGGACTGAAGAGGAGCTACTGTTCTTCTCAGTTTCCTAAGCAGAGTTGAACTAGTTATGGCCCGTGTGTAGGAAGCACAGTTCTTTTGTTCTGAGCAAGCTCACTGTTCTGGCCCTATAGGAAACACAGTAGAGCAGAAGAGTGCTCTTTTCTCTAAAGCAGAGTGTGTTTCTTGTAAGGCGAGCTAGCGTTTGTTTCCCAGTCCTAAATGGAGTTGAATCACATGCAGTTTCTGGTTCTACGAGCAAGAGTTGTTTTATGGTAAGAAGAGTCACTATTGCCCTGCCATTGCCATACACAGGAAAAATAGCACTGGAGTCTGTTCCCAGCAAGCACAGTGTATTGGACTGAAGAGGATCTACTGTTCTTGTCAGGTTCCTAAGCAGAATTGAACTAGATATGGCCGTGTGTGTAGGAAGCACAGTTCTTTTGTTCTGAGCAAGCTCACTGTTCTGGCCCTATAGGAAACACAGTAGAGTAGAAGAGTGCTCTTCTCTCTAAAGCAGAGTGTGTTTCTTGTAAAACGAGCTCGCGTTTGTTTCCCAGTCCTAAATGGAGTTGAGTCACATGCAGTTTGGTCCTACGAGCAAGAGTTGTTTTCTGGTAAGAAGAGTCACTATTGTGCTCCAAATGCCATACACAGTGCAAATAGCACTCGGGTCTGTTCCCAGCAAGTACAGTGTATTTGACTGAATAGGAGCTGCTGTTCTTGTCAGTTTCCTAAGCAGAGTTGAACTAGATATGGTCCATGTGTGTAGGAAGCACAGTTCTTTTGTTCTGAGCAAACTCACTGTTTGGACCCAATTGGAATCACAGTAGAGTAGAAGAGTGCTCTTTTCTCAAAAGCAGATTGTGTTTCTTGTAAGGCGAGCTAGTGTTTGTTTCCCACTCTTAAATGGAGTGGAATCACATGCAGTTTCTGGTCCTACGAGCAAGAGTTGTTTTATGGTAAGAAGAGTCACTATTGCGCTGCCATTGCCATACACAGGACAAATAGCACTGGCGTCTGTTCCCAGCAAGTACAGTGTATTGGACTGAAGATGATCTACTGTTCTTGTCAGGTTCCTAAGCAGAATTGAACTAGATATGGCCGTGTGTGTAGGAAGCACAGTTCTTTTGTTCTGAGCAAGCTCACTGTTCGGACCCCATAAGAAACACAGTAGATTAGAAGAGTGCTCTTTTCTCTAAAGCAGAGTATGTTTCTTGTAAGGCCAGCTAGCATTTGTTTCCCAGTCCTAAATGGTGTGGAATCACATGCAGTTTCTGGTCCTATGAGCAAGAGTTGTTTTCTCGTAACGAAAGTCACTTTTGTGCTCCCATTGCCATACACAGTGCAAATAGCCCATGCGTCTGTTCCCAGCAAGTACAGTGTATCGGACTGAAGAGGAGCTACTGTTCTTGTCAGTTTCCTAAGCAGAGTTGAACTACATATGGCCCCTGTGTGTAGGAGGCACAGTTCTTATGTTCTGAGCAAGCTCACTGTTCTGGCCCTATATTAAACACAGTAGAGTAGAAGAGTGCTCTTTTCTCTAAAGCAGAGTGTGTTTCTTGTAAGGTGAGCTCGCATTTGTTTCCCAGTCCTAAATGGAGTTGAGTCACATGCAGTTTTTGGTCCTACGAGCAAGAGTTGTTTTCTGGTAAGAAGAGTCACTATTGCGCTCCAAATGCCTTATACAGTGCAAATAGCACTCCCGTCTGTTCCCAGCAAGTACAGTGTATTGGACTGAATAGGAGCTACTGTTCTTGTCAGTTTCCTAAGCAGAGTTGAACTAGATATGGTCCATGTGTGTAGGATGCACAGTTCTTTTTTTCTTAGCAAGCTCACTGTTTGTACCCCATAGGAAACACAGTGGAGTAGAAGAGTGCTCTTTTTTCAAAAGCAGAGTGTGTTTCTTGTAAGGCGAACTAGCATTTGTTTCCCAGTCCTAAGTGGAGTTTAATCCCATGCAGTTTCTGATACTATGAGCAAGAGTTGTTTTCTGGTAAGAAGAGTCACTATTGCGCTGCCATTGCCATACACAGGACAAATAGCACTGGCGTCTGTGCGCAGCAAGTACAGTGTATTGGACTGAATAGGAGCTACTGTTCTTGTCAGGTTCTTAAGCAGAGTTGAAATAGATATGGCCGTGTGTGTAGGAAGAACAGTTTTCTTTGTTCTGAGCAAGCTCACTGTTCGGACACCATAGGAAACACAGTAGAGTAGAAGAATGCTCTTTTCTCTAAAGCAGAGTGTGTTTCTTGGAAGGCGAGCTAGCGTTTGTTTCCCAGTCCTAAATGGAGTTGAATCACATGCAGTTTCTGGCACTAAGAGCAAGAGTTGTTTTCTGGTAAGGAAAGTCACTTTTGCGCTCCCATTCCCATACACAGTGCAAATAGCCCATGCGTCTGTTCCCAGCAAGTACAGTGTATCGGACTGAAGAGGAGCTACTGTTCTTCTCAGTTTCCTAAGCAGAGTTGAACTAGTTATGGCCCGTGTGTAGGAAGCACAGTTCTTTTGTTCTGAGCAAGCTCACTGTTCTGGCCCTATAGGAAACACAGTAGAGCAGAAGAGTGCTCTTTTCTCTAAAGCAGAGTGTGTTTCTTGTAAGGCGAGCTAGCGTTTGTTTCCCAGTCCTAAATGGAGTTGAATCACATGCAGTTTCTGGTTCTACGAACAAGAGTTGTTTTATGGTAAGAAGAGTCACTATTGCCCTGCCATTGCCATACACAGGAAAAATAGCACTGGAGTCTGTTCCCAGCAAGCACAGTGTATTGGACTGAAGAGGATCTACTGTTCTTGTCAGGTTCCTAAGCAGAATTGAACTAGATATGGCCGTGTGTGTAGGAAGCACAGTTCTTTTGTTCTGAGCAAGCTCACTGTTCTGGCCCTATAGGAAACACAGTAGAGTAGAAGAGTGCTCTTCTCTCTAAAGCAGAGTGTGTTTCTTGTAAAACGAGCTCGCGTTTGTTTCCCAGTCCTAAATGGAGTTGAGTCACATGCAGTTTGGTCCTACGAGCAAGAGTTGTTTTCTGGTAAGAAGAGTCACTATTGTGCTCCAAATGCCATACACAGTGCAAATAGCACTCGGGTCTGTTCCCAGCAAGTACAGTGTATTTGACTGAATAGGAGCTGCCGTTCTTGTCAGTTTCCTAAGCAGAGTTGAACTAGATATGGTCCATGTGTGTAGGAAGCACAGTTCTTTTGTTCTGAGCAAACTCACTGTTTGGACCCAATTGGAATCACAGTAGAGTAGAAGAGTGCTCTTTTCTCAAAAGCAGATTGTGTTTCTTGTAAGGCGAGCTAGTGTTTGTTTCCCACTCTTAAATGGAGTGGAATCACATGCAGTTTCTGGTCCTACGAGCAAGAGTTGTTTTATGGTAAGAAGAGTCACTATTGCGCTGCCATTGCCATACACAGGACAAATAGCACTGGCGTCTGTTCCCAGCAAGTACAGTGTATTGGACTGAAGAGGATCTACTGTTCTTGTCAGGTTCCTAAGCAGAATTGAACTAGATATGGCCGTGTGTGTAGGAAGCACAGTTCTTTTGTTCTGAGCAAGCTCACTGTTCGGACCCCATAGGAAACACAGTAGAGTAGAAGAGTGCTCTTTTCTCAAAAGCAGAGTGTGTTTCTTGTAAGGCGAGCTAGCCTTTGTTTCCCAGTCCTAAATGGAGTTGAATCACATGCAGTTTCTTGTCCTACGAGCAAGAGTTGTTTTCTAGTAAAAAGAGTCACTGTTGCGCTCCCATTGTCATACACAGGGCAAATAGCACTGGCGTCTGTTCCCAGCATGTACAGTGTATTGGACTGAATAGGAGCTACTGTTCTTGTCAGTTTCCTAAGTAGAGTTGAACTACATATGGTCCTTGTGTATAGGAAGCACAGTCTTTTGTTCTGAGCAAGCTCACTGTTTGGACCCCATAGGAAACACAGTAGAGTAGAAGAGTGCTCTTTTCTCTGAAGCAGAGTGTGTTTCTTGTAAGGCGCGCTAGTGTTTGTTTCCCAGTCCTAAATGGCGTTGAATCACATGCAGTTTGTGGTCCTACGAGCAAGAAATATTTTCTGGTAGGAAAGTCACTATTGCGCTCCCATTGCCAGACACAGTGCAAATAGCACATGCATCTGTTCCCAGCAAGTACAGTGTATCGGACTGAAGAGGAGCTACTGTTCCTGTCAGTTTTCTAAGCAGAGTTGAACTAGATAAGGCCCGTGTGTGTAGGAAGCACAGTTCTTATGTTCTGAGCAAGCTCACTGTTCTGGCCCTGTAGGATAAACAGTAGAGTAGAAGAGTGCTCTTTTCTCAGAAGCAGAGTGTGTTTCTTGTAAGGCGAGCTAGCGTTTGTTTCCCAGTCCTAAATGGAGTTGAAACACATGCAGTTTGTGGTCCTACGAGCAAGAGTTGTTTTCTGGTAAGGAAAGTCACTATTGTGCTCCCATTGCCATACACAGGACAAATAGCATTCGCATCTGTTCCCAGCAAGTACAGTGTATTGGACTGAATAGGAACTACCGTTCTTGTCAGTGTCCTGAGCAGAGTTGAACTACATATGGTCCGTGTATGTAGGAAGCACAGTTCTTTTGTTCTGAGCAAGCTCACTGTTCTGGCCTTATAGGAAACACAGTAGAGTAGAAGAGTGCTCTTTTCTCTAAAGCAGAGTGTGTTTCTTGTAAGGCGAGCTAGCGTTTGTTTCTCAGTCTTAAATGGAGTTGAATCACATGCAGTTTCTTGTCCTACGAGCAAGAGTTGTTTTATGGTAAGAAGAGTCACTATTGCGCTGCCATTGCCTTACACAGGACAAATAGCACTGGCGTCTGTTCCCAGCATGCACAGTGTATTGGACTGAAGAGGATCTACTGTTCTTGTCAGGTTCCTAAGCAGAATTGAACTAGAAATGGCCGTGTGTGTAGGAAGCACAGTTCTTTTGTTCTGAGCAAGCTCACTGTTCGGACACCATAGGAAACACAGTAGAGTAGAAGAGTGCTCTTTTCTCAAAAGCAGAGTGTGTTTTTTGTAAGGCAATCTACCGTTTGTTTCCCAGTCCTAAATGGAGTTGAATCACATGCAGTTTCTGGTCCTATGAGCAAGAATTGTTTTCTGGTAAGGAAAGTCACTATTGTGCTCCCTTTGCCATACACAGTGCAAAGAGCACTCGCGTCTTTTCCCAGCAAGTACAGTGTATCGGACTGAAGAGGAGCTACTGTTCTGGTCAGTTTCCTAAGCAGAGTTGAACTAGATATGGCCTGTGTGTTTAGGAAGCACATTTATTATGTTCTGAGCAAGCTCACTGTTCTGGCTCTTTAGGAAACACAGTAGAGTAGAAGAGTGCTCTTTTCTCTAAAGCAGAGTGTGTTTCTTGTAAGGCGAGCTCGCATTTATTTCCCAGTCCTAAATGGAGTTGAGTCACATGCAGTTTTTGGTCCTATGAGCAAGAGATGTTTTCTGGTAAGAAGAGTCACTATTGTGCTCCAAATGCCATACACAGTGCAAATAGCACTCGCATCTGTTCCCAGCAAGTACAGTGTATTGGACTGAATAGGAGCTACTGTTCTTGTCAGTTTCCTAAGCAGAGTTTAACTAGATATGGTCCATGTGTGTAGGAAGCACAGTTCCTTTGTTCTTTGCAAGCTCACTGTTTGGACCCCATAGGAAACACAGTAGAGTAGAAGAGTGCTCTTTTCTTAAAAGCAGAGTGTGTTTCTTTTAAGGCGAGCTAGCATTTGTTTCCCAGTCCTAAATGGAGTTGAATCACATGCAGTTTCTGGTCCTATGATCAAGAGTTGTTTTCTGGTAAGGAAAGTCACTATTGTGCTCCCATTACCATACACAGTGCAAATAGCACTCCCGTCTGTTCCCAGCAAGTACAGTGTATTGGACTGAAGAGGAGCTACTGTTCTTCTCAGTTTCCTAAGCAGAGTTGAACTAGATATGGCCCGTGTGTCTAGGACGCACAGTTCATTTGTTCTGAGTAAGCTCCCTGTTCTGGCACTATAGGAAACACAGTAGAGTAGAAGAGTGCTCTTTTCTCAAAAGCAGAGTGTGTTTCTTGTAAGGTGACCTAGCGTTTGTTTCCCAGTCCTAAATGGAGTTGAATCCCATGCAGTTTCTGGTACTACGAGCAAGAATTGTTTTCTGGTAAGAATAGTCACTATTGCGCTCCCATTGCCATACACAGGACAAATAGCACTGGCATCTGTTCGCAGCAAGTACAGTGTATTGGACTGAAGAGGATCTACTGTTCTTGTCAGGTTCCTAAGCAGAATTGAACTAGATATGGCAGTGTGTGTAGGAAGCACAGATCTTTTGTTCAGAGCAAGCTCACTGTTCGGACCCCATAGGAAACACAGTAGAGTAGAAGAGTGCTCTTTTCTCTAAAGCAGAGTGTGTTTCTTGTAAGGCGAGCTCGCGTTTGTTTCCCAGTCCTCAATGGAGTTGAGTCACAGGCAGTTTTTGGTCCTACGAGCAAGAGTTGTTTTCTGGTAAGAAGAGTCACTATTGCGCTCCAAATGCCATACTCAGTGCAAATAGCACTCGTGTCTGTTCCCAGCAAGTACAGTGTATTGGGCTGAATAGGAGCTACCGTTCTTGTCAGCTTCCTAAGCAGAGTTGAACTAGATCTGGCCCGTGTGTAGGAAGCACAGTTCTTTTGTTCTGAGCAAGCTCACTGTTCTGGCCCTATAGGAAACACAGTAGAGTAGAAGAGTGCTCTTTTCTCTAAAGCAGAGTGTGTTTCTTGTAAAACGAGCTCGCGTTTGTTTCCCAGTCCTAAATGGAGTTGAATCACATGCAGTTTCTGGTCCTAAGAGCAAGAGTTGTTTTATGGTAAGAGGAGTCACTATTGCGCTGCCATTGCCTAACACAGGACAAATAGGACTGGCGTCTGCTCCCAGCAAGTACAGTGTATTGGACTGAAGAGGATCTTCTGTTCTTGTCAGGTTACTAAGCAGACTTGAACTAGATATGGCCGTGTGTGTAGGAAGCACAGTTTTTGTTCTGAGCAAGCTCACTGTTCGGACCCCATAGGAAACACAGTAGAGTAGAAGAGTGCTCTTTTCTCAAAAGCAGAGTGTGTTTCTTGTAAGTGGAGCTAGCATTTGTTTCCCTGTCCTAAATGAAGTTGAATCACATGCAGTTTCTGGTCCTACGAGCAAGAGTTGTTTTCTGGTAAGGAAAGTCACTATTGCGCTCCCATTGCAATACACAGTGCAAATAGCACTCGCGTCTGTTCCCAGCAAGTACAGTGTATTGTACTGAATAGAAGCTACTGTTCTTGTCAGTTTCCTAAGCAGAGTTGAACTACATATGGTCCGTGTGTGTAGGAAGCACAGTTATTATGTTCTGAGCAAGCTCACTGTTCTGGCCCTATAGGAAACACAGTAGAGTAGAAGAGTGCTCTTTTCTCTAAAGCAGAGTGTGTTTCTTGTAAGGTGAGCTCGCGTTTGTTTCCCAGTCCTAAATGGAGTTGAGTCACAGGCAGTTTTTGGTCCTACGAGCAAGAGTTGTTTTCTGGTAAGAAGAGTCACTATTGCGTTCCAAATGCCATACACAGTGCAAATAGCACTGGCGTCTGTTCCCAGCAAGTACAGTGTATTGGACTGAATAGAAGCTACTGTTCTTGTCAGTTTCCTAAGCAGAGTTGAACTAGATATGGTCCATGTGTGTAGGAAGCACAGTTCTTTTGTTCTTAGCAAGCTCACTGTTTGTACCCCATAGGAAACACAGTGGAGTAGAAGAGTGCTCTTTTTTCAAAAGCAGAGTGTGTTTCTTGTAAGGCGAATTAGCATTTGTTTCCGAGTCCTAAGTGGAGTTGAATCCCATGCAGTTTCTGGTACTACGAGCAAGAGTTGTTTTCTGGTAAGAAGAGTCACTATTGCGCTGCCATTGCCATACACAGGACAAATAGCACTGGCGTCTGTGCGCACCAAGTACAGTGTATTGGACTGAATAGGAGCTACGGTTCTTGTCAGGTTCTTAAGCAGACTTGAAATAGATATGGCCGTGTGTGTAGGAGGAACAGTTTTTTTTTTGTTCTGAGCAAGCTCACTGTTCGGACACCATAGGAAACACAGTAGAGTAGAAGAATGCTCTTTTCTCTAATGCAGAGTGTGTTTCTTGGAAGGCGAGCTAGCGTTTGTTTCCCAGTCCTAAATGGAGTTGAATCACATGCAGTTTCTGGTACTTAGAGCAAGAGTTGTTTTCTGGTAAGGAAAGTCACTTTTGCGCTCCCATTGCCATACACAGTGCAAATAGCCCATGCGTCTGTTCCCAGCAAGTACAGTGTATCGGACTGAAGAGGAGCTACTGTTCTTCTCAGTTTCCTAAGCAGAGTTGAACTAGTTATGGCCCGTGTGTAGGAAGCACAGTTCTTTTGTTCTGAGCAAGCTCACTGTTCTGGCCCTATAGGAAACACAGTAGAGTAGAAGAGTGCTCTTTTCTCTAAAGCAGAGTGTGTTTCTTGTAAGGCGAGCTAGTATTTGTTTCCCAGTCCAAAATGGAGTTGAATCACATGCAGTTTCTGGTTCTACGAGCAAGAGTTGATTTATGGTAAGAAGAGTCACTATTGTGCTGTCATTGCCATACACAGGACAAATAGCACTGGAGTCTGTTCCCAGCAAGCACAGTGTATTGGACTGAAGAAGATCTACTGTTCTTGTCAGGTTCCTAAGCAGAATTGAACTAGATATGGCCGTGTGTGTAGGAAGCACAGTTCTTTTGTTCTGAGCAAGCTCACTGTTCGGACCCCATAGGAAACACAGTAGAGTAGAAGAGTACTCTTTTCTCAAAAGCAGAGTGTGTTTTTTGTAAGGCAAGCTAGCGTTTGTTTCCCAGTCCTAAATGGGGTTGAATCACATGCAGTTTCTGGTCCTACGAGCAAGAGTTGTTTTCTGGTAAGGAAAGTCACTATTGTGCTCCCTTTGCCATACACAGTGCAAATAGCACTCGCGTCTGTTCCCAGCAAATACAGTGTATTGGACTGAAGAGGAGCTACTGTTCTTCTCAGTTTCCTAAGCAGAGTTGAACTACATATGGCCCGTGTGTCTAGGAAGCACAGTTCATTTGTTCTGAGCAAGCTCACTGTTCTGGCACTATAGGAAACACAGTAGAGTAGAAGAGTGCTCTTTTCTCAAAAGCAGAGTGTGTTTCTTGTAAGGCGAGCAAGTGTTTGTTTCCCAGTCCTAAATGGAGTTGAATCCCATGCAGTTTCTGGTACTACGAGCAAGAATTGTTTTCTGGTAAGAAGAGTCACTATTGTGCTCCCATTGCCATACACAGGACAAATAGCACTGGCGTCTGTTCGCAGCAAGTACAGTGTATCGGACTGAAGAGGAGCTACTGTTCTTGTCATTTTACTAAGCAGAGTTGAACTAGATATGGTCCGTGTATGTAGGAAGCACAGTTCTTTTGTTCTGAGCAAGCTCACTGTTTGGACCCCATAAGAAACACAGTAGATTAGAAGAGTGCTCTTTTCTCTAAAGCAGAGTATGTTTCTTGTAAGGCGAGCTAGCATTTGTTTCCCAGTCCTAAATGGTGTGGAATCACATGCAGTTTCTGGTCCTATGAGCAAGAGTTGTTTTCTCGTAACGAAAGTTACTTTTGTGCTCCCCTTGCCATACACAGTGCAAATAGCCCATGCGTCTGTTCCCAGCAAGTACAGTGTATCGGACTGAAGAGGAGCTACTGTTCTTGTCAGTTTCCTAAGCAGAGTTGAACTACATATGGCCCCTGTGTGTAGGAGGCACAGTTCTTATGTTCTGAGCAAGCTCACTGTTCTGGCCCTATAGGAAACACAGTAGAGTAGAAGAGTGCTCTTTTCTCTAAAGCAGAGTGTGTTTCTTGTAAGGTGAGCTCGCATTTGTTTTCCAGTCCTAAATGGAGTTGAGTCACATGCAGTTTTTGGTCCTACGAGCAAGAGTTGTTTTCTGGTAAGAAGAGTCACCATTGCGCTCCAAATGCCTTATACAGTGCAAATAGCACTCCCGTCTGTTCCCAGCAAGTACAGTGTATTGGACTGAATAGGAGCTACTGTTCTTGTCAGTTTCCTAAGCAGAGTTGAACTAGATATGGTCCATGTGTGTAGGATGCACAGTTCTTTTGTTCTTAGCAAGGTCACTGTTTGTACCCCATAGGAAACACAGTGGAGTAGAAGAGTGCTCTTTTCTAAAAAGCAGAGTGTGTTTCTTGTAAGGCGAACTAGCATTTGTTTCCCAGTCCTAAGTGGAGTTGAATCCCATGCAGTTTCTGATACTATGAGCAAGAGTTGTTTTCTGGTAAGAAGAGTCACTATTGCGCTGCCATTGCCATACACAGGACAAATAGCACTGGCGTCTGTGCGCAGCAAGTACAGTGTATTGGACTGAATAGGAGCTACTGTTCTTGTCAGGTTCTTAAGCAGAGTTGAAATAGATATGGCCGTGTGTGTAGGAAGAACAGTTTTCTTTGTTCTGAGCAAGCTCACTGTTCGGAGAACATAGGAAACACAGTAGAGTAGAAGAATGCTCTTTTCTCTAAAGCAGAGTGTGTTTCTTGGAAGGCGAGCTAGCGTTTGTTTCCCAGTCCTAAATGGAGTTGAATCACATGCAGTTTCTGGCACTAAGAGCAAGAGTTGTTTTCTGGTAAGGAAAGTCACTTTTGCGCTCCCATTCCCATACACAGTGCAAATAGCCCATGCGTCTGTTCCCAGCAAGTACAGTGTATCGGACTGAAGAGGAGCTACTGTTCTTCTCAGTTTCCTAAGCAGAGTTGAACTAGTTATGGCCCGTGTGTAGGAAGCACAGTTCTTTTGTTCTGAGCAAGCTCACTGTTCTGGCCCTATAGGAAACACAGTAGAGCAGAAGAGTGCTCTTTTCTCTAAAGCAGAGTGTGTTTCTTGTAAGGCGAGCTAGCGTTTGTTTCCCAGTCCTAAATGGAGTTGAATCACATGCAGTTTCTGGTTCTACGAGCAAGAGTTGTTTTATGGTAAGAAGAGTCACTATTGCCCTGCCATTGCCATACACAGGAAAAATAGCACTGGAGTCTGTTCCCAGCAAGCACAGTGTATTGGACTGAAGAGGATCTACTGTTCTTGTCAGGTTCCTAAGCAGAATTGAACTAGATATGGCCGTGTGTGTAGGAAGCACAGTTCTTTTGTTCTGAGCAAGCTCACTGTTCTGGCCCTATAGGAAACACAGTAGAGTAGAAGAGTGCTCTTCTCTCTAAAGCAGAGTGTGTTTCTTGTAAAACGAGCTCGCGTTTGTTTCCCAGTCCTAAATGGAGTTGAGTCACATGCAGTTTGGTCCTACGAGCAAGAGTTGTTTTCTGGTAAGAAGAGTCACTATTGTGCTCCAAATGCCATACACAGTGCAAATAGCACTCGGGTCTGTTCCCAGCAAGTACAGTGTATTTGACTGAATAGGAGCTGCTGTTCTTGTCAGTTTCCTAAGAAGAGTTGAACTAGATATGGTCCATGTGTGTAGGAAGCACAGTTCTTTTGTTCTGAGCAAGCTCACTGTTTGGACCCCATAGGAAACACAGTAGAGTAGATGAGTGCTCTTTTCTCAAAAGCAGAGTGTGTTTCTTGTAAGGCGAGCTAGCATTTGTTTCCCAGTCCTAAATGGCATTGAATCACATGCTGTTTGTGGTCCTATGAGCAAGAGTTGTTTTCTGGCAAGGAAAGTCACTATTGCGCTCCCATTGCCATACACAGTGCAAATAGCACATGTGTCTGTTCCCAGCAAGTACAGTGTATTGGACTGAAGAGGAGCTACTGTTCTTCTCAGTTTCCTAAGCAGAGTTGACCTAGATATGGCCCGTGTGTCTAGGAAGCACAGTTCATTTGTTCTGAGCAAGCTCACTGTTCTGGCCCTATAAGAAACACAGTAGAGTAGAAGAGTGCTCCTTTCTCAAAAGCAGAGTGTGTTTCTTGTAAGGCGAGCTAGCGTTTGTTTCCCTGTCCTAAATGCAGTTGAGTCACATGCAGTTTTTTGTCCTACGAGCAAGAGTTGTTTTCTGGTAAGACGAGTCACTATTGTGCTCCAATTGCCATACACAGTACAAATAGCACTAGCGTCTGTTCACAGCAAGTACAGTGTATTGGACTGAATAGGAGCTACTGTTCTTGTCAGTTTCCTAAGCAAAATTGAACTAGATATGGTCCATGTGTGTAGGAAGCACAGTTCTTTTGTTCTGAGCAAACTCACTGTTTGGACCCAATTGGAATCACAGTAGAGTAGAAGAGTGCTCTTTTCTCAAAAGCAGATTGTGTTTCTTGTAAGGCGAGCTAGTGTTTGTTTCCCACTCTTAAATGGAGTGGAATCACATGCAGTTTCTGGTCCTACGAGCAAGAGTTGTTTTATGGTAAGAAGAGTCACTATTGCGCTGTCATTGCCATACACAGGACAAATAGCACTGGCGTCTGTTCCCAGCAAGTACAGTGTATTTGACTGAAGAGGATCTACTGTTCTTGTCAGGTTCCTAAGCAGAATTGAACTAGATATGGCCGTGTGTGTAGGAAGCACAGTTCTTTTGTTCTGAGCAAGCTCACTGTTCGGACCCCATAGGAAACACAGTAGAGTAGAAGAGTGCTCTTTTCTCAAAAGCAGAGTGTGTTTCTTGTAAGGCGAGCTAGCCTTTGTTTCCCAGTCCTAAATGGAGTTGAATCACATGCAGTTTCTTGTCCTACGAGCAAGAGTTGTTTTCTGGTAAAAAGAGTCACTGTTGTGCTCCCATTGTCATACACAGGGCAAATAGCAGTGGCGTCTGTTCCCAGCATGTACAGTGTATTGGACTGAATAGGAGCTACTGTTCTTGTCAGTTTCCTAAGTAGAGTTGAACTACATATGGTCCTTGTGTATAGGAAGCACAGTCTTTTGTTCTGAGCAAGCTCACTGTTTGGACCCCATAGGAAACACAGTAGAGTAGAAGAGTGCTCTTTTCTCAAAAGCAGAGTGTGTTTCTTGTAAGGCGAGCTAGCGTTTGTGTCCCAGTCCTAAATGGAGTTGAATCACATGCAGTTTCTGGTCCTACATGCAAGAGTTGTTTCATGGTAAGAATAGTCACTATTGCGCTGCCATTGCCATACAGAGTGCAAATAGCACTGGCGTCTGTTTCCAGCAAGTACACTGTATAGGACTGAAGAGGATCTACTGTTCTTGTCAGGTTCCTAAGCAGAATTGAACTAGATATGGCCCTTGTGTAGGAAGCACAGTTCTTTTGTTCTGAGCAAGCTCACTGTTCGCACCCCATAGGAAACACTGTAGAGTAGAAGAGTGATCTTTTCTCAAAAGCAGAATGTGTTTCTTGTAAGGCGAGCTAGCGTTTGTTTGCCAGTCCTAAATGGAGTTGAATCACATGCAGTTTCTTTTCCTACGAACAAGAGTTGTTTTCTGGTAAAAAAAAAAGTCACTATTGTGCTCCCATTGCCATACACAGGGCAAATAGCACTCGCGTCTGTTCCCAGCAAGTGCAGTGTATTGGACTGAAGAGGAGCTACTGTTCTTGTCAGTTTCCTAAGCAGAGTTGAACTACATATGGTCCTTGTGTGTAGGAAGCACAGTCTTTTGTTCTGAGCAAGCTCACAGTTTAGACACCATGGGAAACACAGTAGAGTAGAAGAGTGCTCTTTTCTCAATAGCAGAGTGTGTTTCTTGTAAGGCGAGCTAGCGTTTGTGTCCCAGTCCTAAATGGAGTTGAATCACATGCAGTTTCTGGTCCTACGTGCAAGAGTTGTTTTATGGTAAGAATAGTCACTATTGCGCTGCCATTGCCATACACAGGACAAATAGCACTGGCGTCTGTTCCCAGCAAGTACAGTGTATTGGACTGAAGAGGATCTACTGTTCTTGTCAGGTTCCTAAGCAGAATTGAACTAGATATGGCCCTTGTGTAGTAAGCACAGTTGTTTTGTTCTGAGCAAGCTCACTGTTCGGACCCCATAGGAAACACAGTAGAGTAGAAGAGTGCTCTTTTCTCAAAAGCAGAGTGTGTTTCTTGTAAGGCGAGCTAGCTTTTGTTTCCCAGTCCTAAATGGAGTTGAATCAAATGCAGTTTCTGGTCCTACGAGCAAGAGTTGTTTTCTGGTAAGGAAAGTCACTATTGCGCTCCCATTGCCATGCACAGTGCAAATAGCACTCGCATCTGTTCCCAGCAAGTACAGTGTATCAGACTGAAGAGGAGCTACTGTTCTTGTCAGTTTCCTAAGCAGAGCTGAACTAGATATGGCCCATGTGTGTAGGAAGCACAGTTCTTATGTTCTGAGTAAGCTCACTGTTCTGGCCATATAGAAACACAGTAGAGTAGAAGAGTGCTCTTTTCTCAAAAGCAGAGTGTGTTTCTTGTAAGGCGAGCTAGCATTTGTTTCCCAGTCCTAAATGGCGTTGAAACACATGCTGTTTGTGGTCCTATGAGCAAGAGTTGTTTTCTGGTAAGGAAAGTCACTATTGTGCTCTCAATGCCATACACAGTGTAAATAGCACTCGCGTCCTTTCCCAGCAAGTACAGTGTATTGGACTGAAGAGGAGCTACTGTTCTTGTCAGTTTCTTAAGCAGAGTTGAACTACATATGGTACGTGTGTGTAGGAAGCACAGTTCTTATGTTCTGAGTAAGCTCACTGTTCGGACCACATAGGAAACACAGTAGAGTAGTAGAGTGCTCCTTTCTCTAAAGCAGTGTGTTTCTTGTAAGGCGAGCTAGCGTTTGTTTCCCAGTCCTAAATGGAGTTGAATCACATGCAGTTTCTGGTCCTACGAGCAAGAGTTGTTTTCTGGCAAGGAAAGTCACTATTGTGCTCCCATTGCCATACACAGTGCAAATAGCACATGTGTCTGTTCCCAGCAAGCACAGTGTATTGGACTGAAGAGGAGCTACTGTTCTTCTCAGTTTCCTAAGCAGAGTTGAACTAGATATGGCCCGTGTTTCTAGGAGGCACAGTTCACTTGTTCTGAGCAAGCTCACTGTTCTGGCCCTATAGGAAACACAGTAGAGTAGAAGAGTGCTCTTTTCTCAAAAGCAGAGTGTGTTTCTTGTAAGGCGAGCTAGCGTTTGTGTCCCAGTCCTAAATGGAGTGGAATCACATGCCGTTTCTGGTCCTATGTGCAAGAGTTGTTTTATGGTAAGAATAGTCACTATTGCGCTGCCATTGCCATACACAGGACAAATAGCACTGGCGTCAGTTCCCAGCAAGTACAGTGTATTGGACTGAAGAGGATCTACTGTTCTTGTCAGGTTTAAGCAGAATTGAACTAGATATGGCCCTTGTGTAGGAAGCACAGTTCCTTTGTCCTGAGCTAGCTCACTGTTCGGACCCCATAGAAAACACAGTAGAGTAGAAGAGTGCTCTTTTCTCAAAAGCAGAGTGTGTTTTTTGTAAGGCGAGCTAGCATTTGTTTCCCAGTCCTAAATGGAGTTGAATCACATGCAGTTTCTTTTCCTACGAACAAGAGTTGTTTTCTGGTAAGGAAAGTCACTATTGTGCTCCCAATGCCCTAAACAGGGCAAGTAGCACTCGCGTCTGTTCCCAGCAAGTACAGTGTATTGGACTGAATAGGAGCTACTTTCTTGTCAGTTCCCTAAGCAGAGTTGAACTACATATGGTCCTTGTGTGTAGGAAGCACAGTCTTTTGTTCTGAGCAAGCTCACTGTTTGGACCCCATAGGAAACACAGTAGAGTAGAAGAGTGCTCTTTTCTCAAAAGCAGAGTGTGTTTCTTGTAAGGCGAGCTAGCGTTTGTGTCCCAGTCCTAAATGGAGTGGAATCACATGTATTTTCTGGTCCTACGGGCAAGAGTTGTTTTATGGTAAGAATAGTCACTATTGCGCTGCCATTGCCATACACAGGACAAATAGCAGTTGCGTCTGTTCCCAGCAAGTACAGTGTATTGGACTGAAGAGGATCTACTGTTCTTGTCAGGTTCCTAAGCAGAATTGAACTAGATATGGCCCTTGTGTAGGAAGCCCAGTTCTTTTGTTCTGAGCAAGCTCACTGTTCGGACCCCATAGGAAACACAGTAGAGTAGAAGAGTGCTCTTTTCTCAAAAGCAGAGTGTGTTTCATGTAAGGCGTGGTAGCATTTGTTTCCCAGTCTTAAACGGAGTTGAATCACATGCTGTTTCTGGTCCTACGAGCAAGAGTTGTTTTCTGGTAAGGAAAGTCACGATTGCACTTTCATTGGCATACACAGTGCATATAGCACTCGCGTCTGTTCCAAGCAAGTACTGTGTATCGGACTTAAGATGAGCTACTGTTCTTTTCAGTTTCCTAAGCAGAGTTGAACTAGATATGGCTCGTGTGTGTAGGAAGCACAGTTCTTATGTTCTGAGCAAGCTACTGTTCTGGCCCTATAGGAAACACAGTAGAGTAGATGAGTGCTCTTTTCTCTAAAGCAGAGTATGTTATATGTAAGGCCAGCTAGCATTTGTTTCCCAGTCCTAAATGGAGTTGAATCACATGCAGTTTCTGGTCCTACATGCAAGAGTTGTTTCATGGTAAGAATAGTCACTATTACGCTGCCATTGCCATACACAGTGCAAATAGCACTGGCGTCTGTTTCCAGCAAGTACACTGTATAGGTGCTGTGGGATGGTCTGTATATCAAGTGTGTTGCTGATTGGTCAGTAAATAAATCACTGATTGGCCATTGGCTAGGCAGGAAGTATAGGCGGGACAAGGAAAAGAATTCTGGGAAGTGGAAGGCTGAGAGGGAGACACTGCCAGCCGCCATGAGGACAAGGAAGATGTAAAGTACCGGTAAGCCACAAGCCATGTGGCAAAGTAAAGATTAATAGAAATGGGCTAAATATAAGAGTAAGAGCTAGACATTGACAGGCCTGAGCTAATGGCCAAGCAGTTTATATAATGTAAGAGTTCGTGTGTTTATTTTATAAGTGGGCTCTGGAACTGGCGGGACTTGGTGGCGGGAGCTGGAGAGAAATTCTCCAGCAACAAATGGCGCCCAACGTGGGGCAAGAGTTTCCACCTAAAAACTGAGAAAAAAGATTCTAAAACGGAGCTAAAAACAGCTTCCTAATTGTCTCTCTCAAATGAGCAGCAGCTGCCGGTTTGAGCTACTGGCGGGTTCCTGGCGTGTGCGCTCAACCTGCAGTATGGCGGAAATCAGGCCTCTGCAAGTGGCACATTAAACTGCGTGGTGGATTTAGCCTTTGCAGGTACAAAACAAAAAAAGAGGTTTCTGGGCTACACGCTGCTTGGATAAAAGCATTGACCCACGATAGCTCCCAGAGCTGGCGGTAAATGTAGCCATGTTGGGAAGCTGAGGTGGGCGGAGCCAGCAGCCACAGCTGCTGCAGTTTAAGGCAAGAGATTCACAATAAGACAGATTCAGATGTAATAGTTTACAATGTGTGTAAAAGATACGTAGGCTTGAAAGAGACAAAAAAGGTGATATATAGAGTTATAGAAACAAATACATAGTTTTAAAAAATAAAGTCATTAAAGAGACAGTAAAGGTAGTATAAAAAATAAGCCACGTAAAAATGGATATTACACAGAGAATCTGAATTGTGTTGTCTTTGGGATTTTTAACTGCAGAAAAACATTTGATTGTAAAAGCTATAGAGTTATGCCAAAATGTATATTTTAAAGATACCTTGACTTCAAAATTTGGATATAAGGATATGTTGCTTTGGAAAAGAGTCTCTTTTGTTTCCACAGAAAGCCAGAGGCTATGGATTTGTTCCAGATTAAGATACATCAGGTTTGACCAGCCAAGACCACCTGAAAGGTCTCCAATGACACCATGGCCCTGATGATCCAACATCCAGAATGGTTTCAAGGCAACTGGCTCAGACGACATACCCTCATGGACTATTCCATAATTCTAAAATTTTCTTTGTATCCCCATAAGATACAGCGCCCCCCTCCAGCAGGAAGTAGTAAGAGAAACTACGCCCTAATTCCCAAATATACCAAGCTGGCTTTAGAGATGGAATTGGCTCACTCCCCCTCTAAACCCAGACATATTGCTCAAAAAAAAAAAATGGTTAAGAGATTCTTGTGTCCCAAATCAGAAGAGCCCTCTGGTGTGGGACAGAGAAAAAACAATATTTTTATTTAAATCAGGTTGATTATAAATACAATCTCTTTCTAAAACAAAAAGGAGGATAGTTTAGATATGATAGGATGAAAGGGTAGATTAATGAACCTACTTTTAAAGAGTAACAACTTGTTTAAAATGTTTTACATTGCTATAGATTTTAGTTTATTGATACAAGTTTAAACTTAATTTTGTTATACTGTATATATATTTCTATTCTTGTTTGAGGTATTATGTTTATGTAACTCATTTAAAATTATAATGGATAATTAAAAAATAGATTAATAATTAGTCATCTATGATAATCATATTTGTAGCCATGTTAGTTAAGTCTTCTAGGTATACATAGTTATATTTCAGATAGATAGGTAGTCTTCAAACACTTCAAAGACCTACAGAATATGGCATTTAAAATGTTTTAAAAATTTAGACTTTCTGGACAGTGAGACATGTCTGCTCCTGACAGCACCGATTTACTTCAGAGAGGAGGATGGGCATCGAAGACACTCCATACGGAGCTTATCTTCACCTTGACAAAAATAGCCATTTGGGCAAGAAACTGTTCTTGCCTGGACTGCCTGATCAACTGGACATGCAGGACCCATACAAAGGTGACCACTGAACTTTGCTTGACAAAATGGTCCTTCAGGTTCCTGCTTTGCAGAGAAAACTGCCAGACATTCTACAGGACACAGAAAAAAGTGAATAAGAGACTCTAGGCCTGTGGGCTAAAGACAGATGCCCCAACTTTACAAGAGAACTTTGAATGACTGTCCAGGCTGCCAGCTGTCTCTGTCTACCCTACAAGACTCCTAAAAGTTGCTTATATCCTTCTCCATTTCTCAGGTAGTAGTATATCCTTCTGAGGTCTTTGATGTGGTTAAAGACTAGATACTTACAATTTTCCTTAGTTATAATAAAAGATAAGTTAGATATAAAACCTTAAACTTACAAATATAAGATAGATAGGATCTCTTCTTTAATATTGTAACTGTAATTCTTGCTTGATAATTGTTTTGTTATATGTAATTTTACTATGTTAAAGTTAAAACCTTCCTTTTTAAGAAAAGAAAAGGGGAAGTGCTGTGGGATGGTCTGTATATCAAGTGTGTTGCTGATTGGTCAGTAAATAAATCACTGATTGGCCATTGGCTAGGCAGGAAGTATAGGCGGGACAAGGAAAAGAATTCTGGGAAGTGGAAGGCTGAGAGGGAGACACTGCCAGCCGCCATGAGGACAAGGAAGATGTAAAGTACCGGTAAGCCACAAGCCATGTGGCAAAGTAAAGATTAATAGAAATGGGCTAAATATAAGAGTAAGAGCTAGACATTGACAGGCCTGAGCTAATGGCCAAGCAGTTTATATAATGTAAGCGTTCGTGTGTTTATTTTATAAGTGGGCTCTGGAACTGGCGGGACTTGGTGGCGGGAGCTGGAGAGAAATTCTCCAGCAACATATAGGACTGAAGAGGATCTACTGTTCTTGTCAGGTTCCTAAGCAGAATTGAACTAGATATGGCCCTTGTGTAGGAAGCACAGTTCTTTTGTTCTGAGCAAGCTCACTGTTCGGACCCCATAGGAAACACTGTAGAGTAGAAGAGTGATCTTTTCTCAAAAGCAGAATGTGTTTCTTGTAAGGCGAGCTAGCGTTTGTTTGCCAGTCCTAAATGGAGTTGAATCACATGCAGTTTCTTTTCCTACGAACAAGAGTTGTTTTCTGGTAAAAAAAAAAAAGTCACTATTGTGCTCCCATTGCCATACACAGGGCAAATAGCACTCGCGTCTGTTCCCAGCAAGTGCAGTGTACTGGACTGAAGAGGAGCTACTGTTCTTGTCAGTTTCCTAAGCAGAGTTGAACTACATATGTTCCTTGTGTGTAGGAAGCACAGTCTTTTGTTCTGAGCAAGCTCACAGTTTAGACACCATGGGAAACACAGTAGAGTAGAAGAGTGCTCTTTTCTCAAAAGCAGAGTGTGTTTCTTGTAAGGCGAGCTAGCGTTTGTTTCCTAGTCCTAAATGGAGTTGAATCACATGCAGTTTCTGGTCCTACGAACAAGAGTTGTTTTCTGGTAAGGAAAGTCACTATTGTGCTCCCATTGCCATACACAGGGCAAATAGCACTCGCTTATTTTCCCAGCAAGTACAGTGTATTGGACTGAATAGGAGCTACTGTTCTTGTCAGTTTCCTAAGCAGAGTTGAACTAGATATGATCCATGTGTGTTGGAAGCACAGTTCTTTTGTTCTGAGCAAGCTCACTGTTCGGACCCCATAGGAAACACAGTAGAGTAGAAGAGTGCTCTTTTCTCAAAAGCAGAGTGTGTTTCATGTAAGGCGTGGTAGCATTTGTTTCCCAGTCCTGAACGGAGTTGAATCACATGCTGTTTCTGGTCCTACGAGCAAGAGTTGTTTTCTGGTAAGGAAAGTCACTATTGCACTCCCATTGCCATACACAGTGCAAATAGCCCTCCCGTCTGTTCCCAGCAAGTACAGTGTATTGGACTGAAGAGGAGCTACTGTTCTTGTCACTGTCCTGAGCAGAGTTGAAATACATATGGTCCGTGTGTGTAGGAAGCACAGTTTTTTTGTTCTGAGCAAGCTCACTGTTTTGACCCCATAGGAAACACAGTAGAGTAGAAGAGTGCTCTTTTCTCTAAAGCAGAGTGTGTTTCTTGTAAGGCGCGCTAGCGTTTGTTTCCCAGTCCTAAATGGCGTTGAATCACATGCAGTTTGTGGTCCTACGAGCAAGAAATATTTTCTGGTAGGAAAGTCACTATTGCGCTCCCATTGCCAGACACAGTGCAAATAGCACATGCATCTGTTCCCAGCAAGTACAGTGTATCGGACTGAAGAGGAGCTACTGTTCCTGTCAGTTTTCTAAGCAGAGTTGAACTAGATAAGGCCCGTGTGTGTAGGAAGCACAGTTCTTATGTTCTGAGCAAGCTCACTGTTCTGGCCCTATAGGATAAACAGTAGAGTAGAAGAGTGCTCTTTTCTCTAAAGCAGAGTGTGTTTCTTGTAAGGCGAGCTAGCGTTTGTTTCCTAGTCCTAAATGGAGTTGAATCACATGCAGTTTCTGGTGCTACGAACAAGAGTTGTTTTCTGGTAAGGAAAGTCACGTTGCGCTCCCATTGCCATTTGCAGTGCAAATAGCACTCCCGTCTGTTCCCAGTAAGTACAGTGTATTGGACTGAATAGGTGCTACTGTTCTTGTCAGTTTCCTAAGCAGAGTTGAACTAGATATGATCCGTGTGTGTAGGAAGCACAGTTCTTTTGTTCTGAGCAAGCTCACTGTTTGGACACCATAGGAAACACAGTAGAGTAGAAGAGTGCTCTTTTCTCTAAAGCAGAGTGTGTTTCTTGTAAGGCGAGCTAGCGTTTGTGTCCCAGTCCTAAATGGAGTTGAATCCCATGCAGTTTCTGGTACTACGAGCAAGAGTTGTTTTCTGGTAAGAAGAGTCACTATTGCGCTCCCATTGCCATACACAGGACAAATAGCACTGGAGTCTATTCGCAGCAAGTACAGTGTATTGGACTGAAGAGGATCTACTATTCTTGTCAGTTTCCTAAGCAGAATTGAACTAGATATGGCCGTGTGTGTAGGAAGCACAGTTCTTTTGTTCTGAGCAAGCTCACTGTTAGGACCCCATAGGAAACACAGTAGAGTAGAAGAGTGCTCTTTTCTCAGAAGCAGAGTGTGTTTCTTGTAAGGTGAGCTAGCGTTTGTTTCCCAGTCCTAAATGGAGTTGAAACACATGCAGTTTGTGGTCCTACGAGCAAGAGTTGTTTTCTGGTAAGGAAAGTCACTATTGTGCTCCCATTGCCATACACAGGACAAATAGCATTCGCGTCTGTTCCCAGCAAGTACAGTGTATTGGACTGAATAGGAACTACCGTTCTTGTCAGTGTCCTGAGCAGAGTTGAACTACATATGGTCCGTGTGTGTAGGAAGCACAGTTCTATTGTTCTGAGCAAACTCACTGTTTTGACCCCATCGGAAACACAGTAGAGTAGAAGAGTGCTCTTTTCTCTAAAGCAGAGTGTGTTTTTGTAAGGCGCGCTAGCGTTTGTTTCCCAGTCCTAAATGGCGTTGAATCACATGCAGTTTGTGGTCTTATGAGCAAGAAATGTTTTTTGGTAGGAAAGTCACTATTGCGCTCCCATTGCCAGACACAGTGCAAATAGCACATGCATCTGTTCCCAGCAAGTACAGTGTATCGGACTGAAGAGGAGCTACTGTTCTTGTCAGTTTCCTAAGCAGAGTTGAACTAGATAAGGCCCGTGTGTGTAGGAACCACAGTTCTTATGTTCTGAGCAAGCTCACTGTTCTGGCCCTATAGGAAAAACAGTAGAGTAGAAGAATGCTCTTTTCTCAAAAGCAGAGTGTGTTTCTTGTAAAGCGAGCTAGCGTTTGTTTCCTAGTCTTAAATGGAGTTGAATCACATGCAGTTTCTGGTCCTACGCTAAGAGTTGTTTTCTGGTAAGGAAAGTCACTATTGCGCTCCCATTGCCATACACAGGGCAAATAGCACTCGCGTCTGTTCCCAGCAAGTACAGTGTATTGGACTGAATAGGAGCTAATGTTCTTGTCAGTTTCCTAAGCAGAGTTGAACTACATATGGTCCTTGTGTGTAGGTAGCACAGTACTTTTGTTCTGAGCAAGCTCACTGTTCGGACCCCATAGAAAACACAGTAGAGTAGAAGAGTACTCTTTTCTCTAAAGCAGGGTGTGTTTCTTGTAAGGCGAGCTAGCGTTTGTTTCCTAGTTCTAAATGGAGTTGAATCCCATGCAGTTTCTGGTACTAAGAGCAAGAGTTTTTTTCTGGTAAGAAGAGTCACTATTGCGCAGCCATTGCCATACACAGGACAAATAGCTCTGGCGTCTGTTCGCAGCAAGTACAGTGTATTGGACTGAAGAGGATCTACTGTTTTTGTCAGGTTCCTAAGCAGAATTGAACTAGATATGGCCGTGTGTGTAGGAAGCACAGTTCTTTTGTTCTGAGCAAGCTCACTGTTCGGACCCCATAGGAAACACAGTAGAGTAGAAGAGTGCTCTTTTCTCAAAAGCAGAGTGTGTTTTTTGTAAGGCAAGCTATCGTTTGTTTCCCAGTCCTAAATGGAGTTGAATCACATGCAGTTTCTGGTCCTACGAGCAAGAGTTGTTTTCTGGTAAGGAAAGTCACTATTGCACTCCCTTTTCCATACACAGTGCAAATAGCACTCGCGTCTGTTCCCAGCAAGTACAGTGTATCGGACTGAAGAGGAGCTACTGTTTTTGTCAGTTTCCTAAGCAGAGTTGAACTAGATATGGCCCGTTTGTTTAGGAAGCACAGTTATTATGTTCTGAGCAAGCTCATTGATCTGGCTCGATAGGAAACACAGTAGAGTAGAAGAGTGCCCTTTTCTCTAAAGCAGAGTGTGTTTCTTGTAAGGCGAGCTCGCGTTTATTTCCCAGTCCTAAATGGAGTTGAGTCACATGCTGTTTTTGGTCCTACGAGCAAGAGTTGTTTTCTGGTAAGAAGAGTCACTATTGTGCTCCAAATGCTATACACAGTGCAAATAGCACTCGCGTCTTTTCCCAGCAAGTACAGTGTATTGGACTGAATATGAGCTACTTTTCGTGTCAGTTTTCTAAGCAGAGTTGAACTAGATATGGTCCATGTGTGTAGGAAGCACAGTTCTTTGTTTGAGCAAGCTCACTTTTTGGACCCCATAGGAAACACAGTAGAGTAGAAGAGGGCTCTTTTCTAAAAGCAGAGAGTGTTTCTTGTAAGGCGAGCTAGCATTTGTTTCCCAGTCCTAAACGGAGTTGAATCACATGCAGTTTGTAGTCCTTTGAGTAAGAGTTGTTTTCTGGTAATGAAAGTCACTATTACACTCCCATTGCCATACACAGGACAATAGCATTCCCTTCTGTTCCCAGCAAGTACAGTGTATCGGACTGAAGAGGAGCTACTGTTTTTGTTAGTTTCCTAAGTAGAATTAAACTAGATATGGCCCGTGTGTGGAGGAAGCACAGTTCTTATGTTCTGAGCAAGCTCACTGTTCTGGCCCGATAGGAAACACAGTAGAGTAGAAGAGTGCTCTTTTCTCTAAAGCAGAGTGTGTTTCTTGTAAGGCGAGCTAGCGTTTGTTTCCCAGTCCTAAATGGAGTTGAATCACATGCAGTTTCTGGTCCTACGAGCAAGAGTTGTTTTCTGGTAAGGAAAGTCACTATTGAACTCCCATTGCCATACACAGTGCAAATAGCCCTCCCGTCTGTTCCCAGCAAGTACAGTGTATTGGACTGAAGAGGAGCTACTGTTCTTCTCAGTTTTCTAAGCAGAGTTGAACTACATATGGTCCTTGTGTGTAGGAAGCACAGTTCTTTTGTTCTGATCAAGCTCACTGTTTGGACCCCATAGGAAACACAGTAGAGTAGAAGAGTGCTCTTTTCTCTAAAGGAAAGTGTGTTTCTTGTAAGGCGAGCTAGCGTTTGTTTCCCAGTCCTAAATGGAGGGGAATCACATGCAGTTTCTGGTCCTACAATCAAGAGTTGTTTTATGGTAAGAAGAGTCACTATTGCGCTGCAATTGCCATACACAGGACAAATAGCACTGGCGTCTGTTCCCAGCAAGTACAGTGTATTGGACTGAAGAGTATCTACTGTTCTTGTCAGGTTCTTAAGCAGAATTGAACTATATATGGCCGTGTGTAGGAAGCACAGTTCTTTTGTTCTGAGCAAGCTCACTGTTCTGGCCCTATAGGAAACACAGTAGAGTAGAAGAGTGCTCTTTTCTCAAAAGCAGAGTGTGTTCCTTGTAAGGCGAGCTTGCGTTTGTTTCCCAGTCCTAAACGGAGTTGAGTCACATGCAGTTTATTTGTCCTACGTGCAAAAGTTGTTTTCTTGTATGAAGAGTCACTATTGCGCTCTCATTGCCATACACAGTGCAAATAGCACTCGCGTCTGCTCCCTGCAAGTACAGAGTATTGGACTGAAGAGGAGCTCCTGTTCTTGTCAGTTTCCTAATCAGAGTTGAACTAGATATGGCGCGTGTGTGTAGGAAGCACAGTTCTTTTGTTCTGAGCAAGCTCACTGTTCGGACCCCATAGGAAACACAGTAGAGTAGAAGAGTGATCTTTTCTCAAAAGCAGAGTGTGTTTCTTGTAAGGCGAGCTAGAGTTTGTTTCAAAGTCCTAAATGGAGTTGAGTCACATGCAGTTTTTGGTCCTATGAGCAAGAGATGTTTTCTGGTAAGAAGAGTCACTATTGTGCTCCAAATGCCATACACAGTGCAAATAGCACTCGCGTCTGTTCCCAGCAAGTACAGTTTATTGGTCTGAAGAGTAGCTACTGTTCTTGTCAGTTTCCTAAGCAGAGTTGATCTACATATGGTCCGTGTGTGTAGGAAGCACAGTTCTTTTTTTTTGAGCGAGCTCACTGTTTGGACCCCATAGGAAACACAGTAGAGTAGAAGAGTGCTCTTTTCTCTAAAGCAGAGTGTGTTTCTTGTAAGGCGAGCTCGCGTTTGTTTCCCAGTCCTAAATGGAGTTGAATCACATGCAATTTCTGGTCCTACGAGCAAGAGTTGTTTTCTGGTAAGGAAAGTCACTATTGTGCTCCCATTGCCATACACAGGACAAATAGCATTCGCGTCTGTTCCCAGCAAGTACAGTGTATTGAACTGAAGAGGAGCTACTGTTCTTCTCAGTTTCCTAAGCAGAGTTGAACTAGGTATGGCCCGTGTGTCTAGGAAGTACAGTTCATTTGTTCTGAGCAAGCTCACTGTTCTGGCCCTATAGAAAACACAGTAGAGTAGAAGAGTGCTCTTTTCTCAAAAGCAGAGTGTGTTTCTTGTAAGGTGAGCTAGCGTTTGTTTCCCAGTCCTAAATGGAGTTCAATCATATGCAGTTCCTGGTCCTACGAGCAAGAGTTGTTTTCTGGTAAGGAAAGTCACTATTGCACTCCCATTGCCAAACACAGTGCAAATAGCACTCGCGTCTGTTCCCAGCAAGTACAGTGTATCGGACTGAAGAGGAGCTACTGTTCTTGTCAGGTTCCTAAGCAGAGTTGAACTAGATATGGCCCGTGTGTGTAGGAAGCACAGTTCTTATGTTCTGAGCAAGCTCACTGTTCTGGCCCTATAGGAAACACAGTAGAGTAGAAGAGTGCTCTTTTCTCAAAAGCAGAGTGTGTTTCTTGAAAGGCGAGCTAGAGTTTGTTTCCCAGTCCTAAATGGAGTTGAGTCACATGCAATTTCTGGTCCTATGATCAAAAGTTGTTTTCTGGTAAGACGAGTCACTATTGTGCTCCAATTGCCATACACAGTACAAATAGCACTCGCGTCTGTTCTCAGCAAGTACAGTGTATCGGACTGAAGAGGAGCTACTGTTCTTGTCAGTTTCCTAAGCAGAGTTGAAGTAGATATGGCCCCTGTGTGTGGAAGCACAGTTATTATGTTCTGAGCAAGCTCACTGTTCTGGCCCTATAGGAAACACAGTAGAGTAGAAGAGTGCTCTTTTCTCTAAAGCAGAGTGTGTTTCTTGTAAGGCGAGCTAGAGTTTGTCTCCCAGTCTTAAATGGAGTTGAATCACATGCAGTTTTTTGTCCTACGAGCAAGAGTTGTTTTGTGGTAAGAAGAGTCACTATTGTGCTCCCATTGCCATACACACTGCAAGTAGCCCTCGCGTCTGTTCTCAGCAAGTACAGTGTATCGGACTGAAGAGGATCTACTGTTCTTGTCAGTTTCATAAGCAGAGTTGAACTAGATATGATCCGTGTGTGTAAGAAGCACAGTTCTTTTGTTCTGAGCAAGCTCACTGTTTGGACACCATAGGAAATACAGTAGAGTAGAAGAGTGCTCTTTTCTCTAAAGCAGAGGGTGTTTCTTATAAGGCGAGCTATCGTTTGTTTCCCAGTCCTAAATGGAGTTGAATCCCATGCAGTTTCTGGTACTACGAGCAAGAGTTGTTTTCTGGTAAGAAGAGTCACTAGTGTGCTGCTATTGCCATACACAGGACAAATAGCACTGGCATCTGTTCGCAGCAAGTACAGTGTATTGGACTGAAGAGGATCTACTGTTCTTGTCAGGTTCCTAAGCAGAATTGAACTAGATATGGCAGTGTGTGTAGGAAGCACAGTTCTTTTGTTCTGAGCAAGCTCACTGTTTGGACCCCATAGGAAACACAGTAGAGTAGAAGAGTGCTCTTTTCTCAAAAGCAGAGTGTGTTTTTTGTAAGGCAAGCTATCGTTTGTTTCCCAGTCCTAAATGGAGTTGAATCACATGCAGTTTCTGGTCCTACGAGCAAGAGTTGTTTTCTGGTAAGGAAAGTCACTACTGCACTCCCTTTGCCATACACAGTGCAAATAGCACTCGCGTCTGTTCCCAGCAAGTACGGTGTATCGGACTGAGGAGGAGCTACTGTTTTTGTCAGTTTCCTAAGCAGAGTTGAAATAGATATGGCCCGTTTGTTTAGGAAGCACAGTTATTATGTTCTGAGCAAGCTCATTGATCTGGCCCGATAGGAAACACAGTAGAGTAGAAGAGTGCCCTTTTCTCTAAAGCAGAGTGTGTTTCTTGTAAGGCGAGCTCGCGTTTATTTCCCAGTCCTAAATGGAGTTGAGTCACATGCTGTTTTTGGTCCTACGAGCAAGAGTTGTTTTCTGGTAAGAAGAGTCACTATTGTGCTCCAAATGCTATACACAGTGCAAATAGCACTCGCATCTTTTCCCAGCAAGTACAGTGTATTGGACTGAATATGAGCTACTGTTCGTGTCAGTTTTCTAAGCAGAGTTGAACTAGATATGGTCCATGTGTGTAGGAAGCACAGTTCTATGTTTGAGCAAGCTCACTTTTTGGACACCATAGGAAACACAGTAGAGTAGAAGAGTGCTCTTTTCTAAAAGCAGAGAGTGTTTCTTGTAAGGCGAGCTAGCATTTGTTTCCCAGTCATAAATGGAGTTGAATCACATGCATTTTGTGGTCCTTTGAGTAAGAGTTGTTTTCTGGTAAGGAAAGTCACTATTACACTCCCATTGTCATACACAGGACAATAGCATTCCCTTCTGTTCCCAGCAAGTACAGTGTATCGGACTGAAGAGGAGCTACTGTTTTTCTTAGTTTCCTAAGTAGAATTGAACTAGATATGGCCCGTGTGTGGAGGAAGCACAGTTCTTATGTTCTGAGCAAGCTCACTCTTCTGGCCCTATAGGAAACACAGTAGAGTAGAAGAGTGCTCTTTTCTCTAAAGCAGAGTGTGTTTCTTGTAAGGCGAGCTAGCGTTTGTTTCCCAGTCCTAAATGGAGTTGAATCACATGCAGTTTCTGGTCCTACGAGCAAGAGTTGTTTTCTGGTAAGGAAAGTCACTACTGCACTCCCATTGCCATACACAGTGCAAATAGCCCTCCCGTCTGTTCCCAGCAAGTACAGTGTATTGGACTGAAGAGGAGCTACTGTTCTTTTCAGTTTTCTAAGCAGAGTTGAACTACATATCGTCCTTGTGTGTAGGAAGCACAGTTTTTTTGTTCTGAGCAAGCTCACTGTTTGGACCCCATAGGAAACACAGTAGAGTAGAAGAGTGCTCTTTTCTCTAAAGCAAAGTGTGTTTCTTGTAAGGCGAGCTAGCGTTTGTTTCCCAGTCCTAAATGGAGGGGAATCACATGCAGTTTCTGGTCCTACGAGCAAGAGTTGTTTTATGGAAGAAGAGTCACTATTGTGCTGCCATTGCCATACACAGGACAAATAGCACTGGCGTCTGTTTCCAGCAAGTACAGTGTATTGGACTGAAGAGGATCTACTGTTCTTGTCAGGTTCTTAAGCAGAATTGAACTAGATATGGCCGTGTGTGTAGGAAGCACAGTTCTTTTGTTCTGAGCAAGCTCACTGTTCTGGCCCTATAGGAAACACAGTAGAGTAGAAGAGTGCTCTTTTCTCAAAAGCAGAGTGTGTTTCTTGTAAGGCGAGCTTGCGTTTGTTTCCCAGTCCTAAATGGAGTTGAGTCACATGCAGTTTTTTTGTCCTACGAGCAAAAGTTGTTTTCTTGTATGAAGAGTCACTATTGCGCTCTCATTGCCATACAGAGTGCAAATAGCACTCGCGTCTGCTCCCTGCAAGTACAGAGTATTGGACTGAAGAGGAGCTCCTGTTCTTGTCAGTTTCCTAAGCAGAGTTGAACTAGATATGGCCCGTGTGTGTAGGAAGCACAGTTCTTTTGTTCTGAGCAAGCTCACTGTTCGGACCCCATAGGAAACACAGTAGAGTAGAAGAGTGCTCTTTTCTCAAAAGCAGAGTGTGTTTTTTGTAAGGCAAGCTAGCGTTTGTTTTCCAGTCCTAAACGGAGTTGAATCACATGCAGTTTCTGGTCCTACGAGCAAGAGTTGTTTTCTGGTAAGGAAAGTCACTATTGCGCTCCCTTTGCCATACACAGTGCAAATAGCAATCGCGTCTTTTCTAAGCAAGTACAGTGTATCGGACTGAAGAGGAGCTACCGTTCTTGTCAGTTTCCTAAGCAGAGTTGAACTAGATATGGCCCGTGTGTTTAGGAAGCACAGTTATTATGTTCTGAGCAAGCTCACTGTTCTGGCCCTATAGGAAACACAGTACAGTAGAAGAGTGCTCTTTTCTCTAAAGCAGAGTGTGTTTCTTGTAAGGCGAGCTCATGTTTATTTCCCAGTCCTAAATGGAATTGAGTCACATGCAGATTTTGGTCCTATGAGCAAGAGATGTTTTCTGGTAAGAAGAGTCACTATTGTGCTCCAAATGCCATACACAGTGCAAATAGCCCTCGCGTGTGTTCCCAGCAAGTACAGTGTATTGGTCTGAAGAGTAGCTACTGTTCTTGTCAGTTTCCTAAGTAGAGTTGATCTACATATGGTCCGTGTGTGTAGGAAGCACAGTTCTTTTTTTCTGAGCGAGCTCACTGTTTGGACCCCATAGGAAACACAGTAGAGAAGAAGAGTGCTCTTTTCTCTAAAGCAGAGTGTGTTTCTTGTAAGGAGAGCTAGCGTTTGTTTTCCAGTCCTAAATGGAGTTGAATCACATGCAATTTCTGGTCCTACGAGCAAGATTTGTTTTCTGGTAAGGAAAGTCACTATTGCGCTCCCATTGCCATACAGTGCAAATAGCACTCCCGTCTGTTCCCAGCAAGTACAGTGTATTGGACTGAAGAGGAGCTACTGTTCTTGTCAGTTTCCTAAGCAGAGTAGAACTAGGTATGGCCCGTGTGTCTAGGAAGCACAGTTCATTTGTTCTGAGCAAGCTCACTGTTTGGACCCTATAGGAAACACAGTAGAGTAGAAGAGTGCTCTTTTCTCAAAAGCAGAGTGTGTTTCTTGTAAAGCGAGCTAGAGTTTGTTTCCCAGTCCTAAATGGAGTTGAGTCACATGCAGTTTCTGGTCCTACGAGCAAGAGTTGTTTTCTGGTAAGACGAGTCACTATTGTGCTCCAATTGCCATACACAGTGCAAATAGCACTCGCGTCTGTTCTCAGCAAGTACAGTGTATCGGAATGAAGAGGAGCTACTGTTCTTGTCAGTTTCCTAAGCAGAGTTGAAGTAGATATGGCCCGTGTGTGTGGAAGCACAGTTATTATGTTCTGAGCAAGCTCACTGTTCTGGCCCTATAGGAAACACAGGAGAGTAGAAGAGTGCTCTTTTCTCAAAAGCAGAGTGTGTTTCTTGTCAGGCGAGCTCGTGTTTGTTTCCCAGTCCTAAATGGAGTTGAGTGACAGGCAGTTTTTGGTCCTACGAGCAAGAGTTGTTTTCTGGTAGGAATAGTCACTATTGCGCTCCAGATGCCATGCACAGTGCAAATAGCACTCGCATCTGTTCCCAGCAAGTACAGTGTATCGGATGAAGAGGAGCTACTGTTCTTCTCAGTTTCGTAAGCAGAGTTGAACTAGATATGGCCCGTGTGTAGGAAGCACAGTTCTTTTGTTCTGAGCAAGCTCACTGTTCTGGCCCTATAGGAAACACAGTAGAGTATAAGAATGCTCTTTTCTCTAAAGCAGAGTGTGTTTCTTGTAAGGCGAGCTAGCGTTTGTTTCCCAGTCCTAAACGGAGTTGAATCACATGCAGTTTCTGGTCCTACGAGCAAGAGTTGTTTTCTGGTAAGGAAAGTCAGTATTGCACTCCCTTTGCCATACACAGTGCAAATAGCACTCGCGTCTGTTCCCAGCAAGTACAGTGTATCGGATGAAGAGGAGCTACTTTTCTTGTCAGTTTCCTAAGCAGAGTTGAACTAGATATGGCCTGTGTGTAGGAAGCACAGTTCTTTTGTTCTGAGCAAGCTCACTGTTTGGACCCTATAGGAAACACAGTAGAGTAGAAGAGTGCTGTTTTCACAAAAGCAGAGTGTGTTTCTTGGAAGGAGAGCTAGCATTTGTTTCCCAACCTAAATGGAGTGGAATCACATGCAGTTTCTGGTCCTACGAACAAGATTTGTTTTCTGGTAAGGAAAGTCACATTGCGCTCCCATTGCCATTCACAGTGCAAATAGCACTCCCGTCTGTTCCCAGTAGTACAGTGTATTGGCCTGAATAGGTGCTACTGTTCTTGTCAGTTTCCTAAGCAGAGTTGAACTAGATATGATCCGTGTGTGTAGGAAGCACAGTTCTTTTGTTCTGAGCAAGCTCATTGTTTGGACCTCATAGGAAACACAGTAGCGTAGAAGAATGCTCTTTTCTCTAAAGCAGAGTGTGTTTCTTGTAAGGCGAGCTAGCATTTGTTGCCCAGTCCTAAATGGAGTTGAATCCCATGCAGTTTCTGGTACTACGAGCAAGAGTTGTTTTCTGGTAAGAAGAGTCACAATGGCGCTGTCATTGCCATACACAGGACAAATAGCACTGGCGTCTGTTCGCAGCAAGTACAGTGTATTGGACTGAAGAGGATCTACTGTTCTTGTATAGTTCCTAAGCAGAGTTGAACTAGATATGGCCCCTGTGTGTAGGAAGCACAGTTCTTTTGTTCTGAGCAAGCTCACTGTTCGGACCCTATAGGATACACAGTCGAGTAGAAGAGTGCTCTTTTCTCAAAAGCAGAGTGTGTTTTTTGTAAGGTAAGCTATCGTTTGTTTCCCAGGCCTAAATGGAGTTGAATCACATGCAGTTTCTGGTCCTACGAACAAGATTTGTTTTCTGGTAAGGAAAGTCACGTTGTGCTCCCATTGCCATTCACAGTGCAAATAGCACTCCCGTCTGTTCCCAGTAAGTACAGTGTATTGGACTGTATAGGAGCTACTGTTCGTGTCAGTTTCCTAAGCAGAGTTGAACTAGATATGGTCCATGTGTGTAGGAAGCACAGTTCTTTGTTCTGAGCAAGCTCACTTTTTGGACCCCATAGGAAACACAGTAGAGTAGAAGAGTGCTCTTTTCTCAAAAGCAGAGAGTGTTTTACGTAAGGCGAGCTAGCATTTGTTTCCCAGTCATAAATGGAGTTGAATCACATGCAGTTTGTGGTCCTACGAGCAAGAGTTGTTTTCTGGTAAGGAAAGTCACTATTGCACTCCCTTTGCCATACACAGTGCAAATAGCACTGGCGTCTGTTCCCAGCAAGTACAGTGTATCGGACTGAAGAGGAGCTACTGTTTTTGTCTGTTTCCTAAGCAGAGTTGAAATAGATATGGCCCGTTTGTTTAGGAAGCACAGTTATTATGTTCTGAGCAAGCTCACTGTTCTGGCCCGATAGGAAACACAGTAGAGTAGAAGAGTGCTCTTTTCTCTAAAGCAGAGTGTGTTTCTTATAAGGCGAGCTAGCGTTTGTTTCCCAGTCCTAAATGGAGTTGAGTCACATGCAGTTTTTTATCCTACGAGCAAGAGTTGTTTTCTGGTAAGAAGAGTCACTATTGTGCTCCAAATGCCATACACAGTGCAAATAGCACTCGCGTCTGTTCCCAGCAAGTACAGTGTATTGGACTGAATAGGAGCTACTGTTCGTGTCAGTTTCCTAAGCAGAGTTGAACTAGATATGGTCCATATGTGTAGGAAGCACAGTTCTTTGTTCTGAGCAAGCTCACTTTTTGGACCCCATAGGAAACACAGTAGAGTAGAACAGTGCTCTTTTCTCAAAAGCAGAGAGTGTTTCTTGTAAGTCGAGCTAACATTTGTTTCCCAGTCCTAAATGGAGTTGAATCACATGCAGTTTCTGGTCCTACGAGCAAGAGTTCCTTTCTGGTAAGAAGAGTCACTATTGTGCTCCAATTGCCATACACAGTGCAAGTAGCCCTCGCATTTGTTCTCAGCAAGTACAGTGTATCGGACTGAAGAGGATCTACTGTTCTTGTCAGTTTCCTAAGCAGAGTTGAACTATATATGATCCGTGTGTGTAGGAAGCACAGTTCTTTTTTTCTGAGCAAGCTCACACTTTGGACACCATAGGAAACACAGTAGAGTAGAAGAGTGCTCTTTTCTCTAAAGCAGAGTGTGTTTCTTGTAAGGCGAGCTAGCGTTTGTTTCCCAGTCCTAAATGGAGTTGAATCCCATGCAGTTTCTGGTACTACGAGCAAGAGTTGTTATCTGGTAAGAAGAGTCACTATTGCGCTGCCATTGCCATACACAGGAAAAATAGCATTCGCGTCTGTTCCCAGCAAACACAGTGTATCGGACTGAAGAGGAGCTACTGTTTTTGTTACGTTCCTAAGTAGAATTGAACTAGATATGGCCCGTGTGTGTAGGAAGCACAGTTCTTATGTTCTGAGCAAGCTCACTGTTCTGGCCCTATAGGAAACACAGTAGAGTAGAAGAGTGCTCTTTTGTCTAAGGCAGAGTGTGTTTCTTGTAAGGCGAGCTAGCGTTTGTTTCCTAGTCCTAAATGGAGTTGAATCACATGCAGTTTCTGGTCCTACAAGCAAGAGTTGTTTTCTGGTAAGGAAAGTCACTATTGCGCTCCCATTGCCATACACAGTACAAATATCACTTGCGTCTGTTCCCAGCAAGTACAGTGTATCGGACTGAATAGGTGCTACTGTTCTTGTCAGTTTCCTAAGCAGACTTGAACTAGATATGGCCGTGTGTGTATCAAGCACAGTTTTTTTGTTCTGAGCAAGCTCACTGTTCAGACACCATAGGATACACAGTAGAGTAGAAGAGTGCTCTTTTCTCAAAAGCAGAGTGTGTTTCTTGTAAGGCGAGCTAGGGTTTGTTTCCGAGTCCTAAATGGAGTTGAATCACATGCAGTTTCTGGTCCTACGAGCAAGAGTTGTTTTATGGTAAGAAGAGTCACTATTGCGCTGCCATTGCCATACACAGGACAAATAGCACTGGCGTCTGTTCCCAGCAAGTACAGTGTATTGGACTGAAGAGGATCTACTGTTCTTGTCAGGTTCCTAAGCAGAATTGAACTAGATATGGCCGTGTTTGTAGGAAGCACAGTTCTTTTGTTCTGAGCAAGCTCACTGTTCGGACCCCATAGGAAACACAGTAGAGTAGAAGAGTGCTCTTTTCTCAAAATCAGAGTGTGTTTCTTGTAAAGCGAGCTAGCATTTGTTTCCCAGTCCTAAATGGAGTTGAATCACATGCAGTTTCTGGTCCTACGAGCAAGAGTTGTTTTCTGGTAAGGAAAGTCACTATTGCACTCCCATTGCCATACACAGTGCAAATAGCACTCGCGTCTGTTCCCAGCAAGTACAGTGTATTGGACTGAAGAGGAGCTACTGTTCTTGTCAGGTTCCTAAGCAGAGTTGAACTAGATATGGCCCGTGTGTGTAGGAAGCACAGTTCTTATGTTCTGAGCAAGCTCACTGTTCTGGTCCTATAGGAAACACAGTAGAGTAGAAGAGTGCTCTTTTCTCAAAAGCAGAGTGTGTTTCTTGTAAGGCGAGCTAGAGTTTGTTTCCCAGTCCTAAATGGAGTTGAGTTACATGCAGTTTCTGGTCCCACGAGTAAGAGTTGTTTTCTGGTAAGACGAGTCACTATTGTGCTCCAATTGCCATACACAGTGCAAATAGCTCTCGCGTCTGTTCTCAGCAAGTACAGTGTATGGGACTGAAGATGAGCTACTGTTCTTGTCAGTTTCCTAAGCAGAGTTGAAGTAGATATGGCCCGTGTGTGTAGGAAGCACAGTTATTTTGTTCTGAGCAACCTCACTGTTCTGGCCCTATAGGAAACACAGTAGAGTAGAAGAGTGCTCTTTTCTCTAAAGCAGAGTGTGTTTCTTGTAAGGCGAGCTCGTGTTTGTTTCCCAGTCCTAAATGGAGTTGAGTCACATGCAGTTTTTGGTCCTATGAGCAAGAGTTGTTTTCTGGTAAGAAGAGTCACTATTGTCCTCCAAATGCCATGCACAGTGCAAATAGCACTTGCGTCTGTTCCCAGCAAGTACAGTGTATTGGCCTGAATAGGAGCTACTGTTCTTGTCAGTTTCATAAGCAGAGTTGAACTAGATATGGCCCGTGTGTAGGAAGCACAGTTCTTTTGTTCTGAGCAAGCTCACTGTTTGGACCCCATAGGAAACACAGTAGAGTAGAAGAGTGCTCTTTTCTCTAAAGCAGAGTGTGTTTCTTGTAAGGCGAGCTAGCGTTTGTTTCCCAGTCCTAAATGGAGTTGAATCTCATGCAGTTTCTGGTCCTATGAGCAAGAGTTGTTTTCTGGTAAGAAGAGTCACTATTGCGCTGCCATTGCCATACACAGGACAAATAGCACTGGGGTTCTGTTCCCAGCAAGTACAGTGTATTTTACTGAAGAGGATCTACTGTTCTTGTCAGGTTCCTAAGCAGAGTTGAACTAGATCTGGCCCGTGTGTAGGAAGCACAGTTCTTTTGTTCTGAGCAAGCTCAATCTTTGGACCCCATAAGAAACAGAGTAGAGTAGAAGAGTGCTCTTTTCTCTAAAGCAGAGTGTGTTTCCTGTAAGGCGAGCTAGGGTTTTTTTTCCAGTCCTAAATGGAGTGGAATCACATGCAGTTTCTGGTCCTAAGAGCAAGAGTTGTTTTATGGTAAGAACAGTCACTATTGTGCTGCCATTGCCATACACTTGACAAATAGCACTGGCGTCTGTTCCCAGCAAGTACAGTGTATTGGACTGAAGAGGATCTACTGTTCTTGTCAGGTTCCTAAGCAGAATTGAACTAGATATGGCCGTGTTTGTAGGAAGCACAGTTCTTTTGTTCTGAGCAAGCTCACTGTTCGGACCCCATAGGAAACACAGTAGAGTAGAAGAGTGCTCTTTTCTCAAAATCAGAGTGTGTTTCTTGTAAAGCGAGCTAGCATTTGTTTCCCAGTCCTAAATGGAGTTGAATCACATGCAGTTTCTGGTCCTACGAGCAAGAGTTGTTTTCTGGTAAGGAAAGTCACTATTGCACTCCCATTGCCATACACAGTGCAAATAGCACTCGTGTCTGTTCCCAGCAAGTACAGTGTATCGGACTGAAGAGGAGCTACTGTTCTTGTCAGGTTCCTAAGCAGAGTTGAACTAGATATGGCCCGTGTGTGTAGGAAGCACAGTTCTTATGTTCTGAGCAAGCTCACTGTTCTGGTCCTATAGGAAACACAGTAGAGTAGAAGAGTGCTCTTTTCTCAAAAGCAGAGTGTGTTTCTTGTAAGGCGAGCTAGAGTTTGTTTACCAGTCCTAAATGGAGTTGAGTCACATGTAGTTTCTGGTCCCACGAGCAAGAGTTGTTTTCTGGTAAGACGAGTCACTATTGTGCTCCAATTGCCATACACAGTGCAAATAGCTCTTGCGTCTGTTCTCAGCAAGTACAGTGTATCGGACTGAAGATGAGCTACTGTTCTTGTCAGTTTCCTAAGCAGAGTTGAAATAGATATGGCCCGTTTGTTTAGGAAGCACAGTTATTATGTTCTGAGCAAGCTCACTGTTCTGGCCCGATAGGAAACACAGTAGAGTAGAAGAGTGCTCTTTTCTCTAAAGCAGAGTGTGTTTCTTATAAGGCGAGCTAGCGTTTGTTTCCCAGTCCTAAATGGAGTTGAGTCACATGCAGTTTTTTATCCTACGAGCAAGAGTTGTTTTCTGGTAAGAAGAGTCACTATTGTGCTCCAAATGCCATACACAGTGCAAATAGCACTCGCGTCTGTTCCCAGCAAGTACAGTGTATTGGACTGAATAGGAGCTACTGTTCGTGTCAGTTTCCTAAGCAGAGTTGAACTAGATATGGTCCATGTGTGTAGGAAGCACAGTTCTTTGTTCTGAGCAAGCTCACTTTTTGGACCCCATAGGAAACACAGTAGAGTAGAAGAGTGCTCTTTTCTCAAAAGCAGAGAGTGTTTCTTGTAAGTCGAGCTAACATTTGTTTCCCAGTCCTAAATGGAGTTGAATCACATGCAGTTTCTGGTCCTACGTGCAAGAGTTCCTTTCTGGTAAGAAGAGTCACTATTGTGCTCCAATTGCCATACACAGTGCAAGTAGCCCTCGCATCTGTTCTCAGCAAGTACAGTGTATCGGACTGAAGAGGATCTACTGTTCTTGTCAGTTTCCTAAGCAGAGTTGAACTATATATGATCCGTGTGTGTAGGAAGCACAGTTCTTTTTTTCTGAGCAAGCTCACTGTTTGGACACCATAGGAAACACAGTAGAGTAGAAGAGTGCTCTTTTCTCTAAAGCAGAGTGTGTTTCTTGTAAGGCGAGCTAGCGTTTGTTTCCCAGTCCTAAATGGAGTTGAATCCCATGCAGTTTCTGGTACTACGAGCAAGAGTTGTTATCTGGTAAGAAGAGTCACTATTGCGCTGCCATTGCCATACACAGGAAAAATAGCATTCGCGTCTGTTCCCAGCAAACACAGTGTATCGGACTGAAGAGGAGCTACTGTTTTTGTTACGTTCCTAAGTAGAATTGAACTAGATATGGCCCGTGTGTGTAGGAAGCACAGTTCTTATGTTCTGAGCAAGCTCACTGTTCTGGCCCTATAGGAAACACAGTAGAGTAGAAGAGTGCTCTTTTGTCTAAGGCAGAGTGTGTTTCTTGTAAGGCGAGCTAGCGTTTGTTTCCTAGTCCTAAATGGAGTTGAATCACATGCAGTTTCTGGTCCTACAAGCAAGAGTTGTTTTCTGGTAAGGAAAGTCACTATTGCGCTCCCATTGCCATACACAGTACAAATATCACTTGCGTCTGTTCCCAGCAAGTACAGTGTATCGGACTGAATAGGTGCTACTGTTCTTGTCAGTTTCCTAAGCAGACTTGAACTAGATATGGCCGTGTGTGTATCAAGCACAGTTTTTTTGTTCTGAGCAAGCTCACTGTTCAGACACCATAGGATACACAGTAGAGTAGAAGAGTGCTCTTTTCTCAAAAGCAGAGTGTGTTTCTTGTAAGGCGAGCTAGGGTTTGTTTCCGAGTCCTAAATGGAGTTGAATCACATGCAGTTTCTGGTCCTACGAGCAAGAGTTGTTTTATGGTAAGAAGAGTCACTATTGCGCTGCCATTGCCATACACAGGACAAATAGCACTGGCGTCTGTTCCCAGCAAGTACTGTGTATTGGACTGAAGAGGATCTACTGTTCTTGTCAGGTTCCTAAGCAGAATTGAACTAGATATGGCCGTGTTTGTAGGAAGCACAGTTCTTTTGTTCTGAGCAAGCTCACTGTTCGGACCCCATAGGAAACACAGTAGAGTAGAAGAGTGCTCTTTTCTCAAAATCATAGTGTGTTTCTTGTTAAGCGAGCTAGCATTTGTTTCCCAGTCCTAAATGGAGTTGAATCACATGCAGTTTCTGGTCCTACGAGCAAGAGTTGTTTTCTGGTAAGGAAAGTCACTATTGCACTCCCATTGCCATACACAGTGCAAATAGAACTCGCGTCTGTTCCCAGCAAGTACAGTGTATTGGACTGAAGAGGAGCTACTGTTCTTGTCAGGTTCCTAAGCAGAGTTGAACTAGATATGGCCCGTGTGTGTAGGAAGCACAGTTCTTATGTTCTGAGCAAGCTCACTGTTCTGGTCCTATAGGAAACACAGTAGAGTAGAAGAGTGCTCTTTTCTCAAAAGCAGAGTGTGTTTCTTGTAAGGCGAGCTAGAGTTTGTTTCCCAGTCCTAAATGGAGTTGAGTTACATGCAGTTTCTGGTCCCACGAGTAAGAGTTGTTTTCTGGTAAGACGAGTCACTATTGTGCTCCAATTGACATACACAGTGCAAATAGCTCTCGCGTCTGTTCTCAGCAAGTACAGTGTATGGGACTGAAGATGAGCTACTGTTCTTGTCAGTTTCCTAAGCAGAGTTGAAGTAGATATGGCCCGTGTGTGTAGGAAGCACAGTTATTTTGTTCTGAGCAACCTCACTGTTCTGGCCCTATAGGAAACACAGTAGAGTAGAAGAGTGCTCTTTTCTCTAAAGCAGAGTGTGTTTCTTGTAAGGCGAGCTCGTGTTTGTTTCCCAGTCCTAAATGGAGTTGAGTCACATGCAGTTTTTGGTCCTATGAGCAAGAGTTGTTTTCTGGTAAGAAGAGTCACTATTGTGCTCCAAATGCCATGCACAGTGCAAATAGCACTTGCGTCTGTTCCCAGCAAGTACAGTGTATTGGCCTGAATAGGAGCTACTGTTCTTGTCAGTTTCATAAGCAGAGTTGAACTAGATATGGCCCGTGTGTAGGAAGCACAGTTCTTTTGTTCTGAGCAAGCTCACTGTTTGGACCCCATAGGAAACACAGTAGAGTAGAAGAGTGCTCTTTTCTCTAAAGCAGAGTGTGTTTCTTGTAAGGCGAGCTAGCGTTTGTTTCCCAGTCCTAAATGGAGTTGAATCTCATGCAGTTTCTGGTCCTATGAGCAAGAGTTGTTTTCTGGTAAGAAGAGTCACTATTGCGCTGCCATTGCCATACACAGGACAAATAGCACTGGGGTCTGTTCCCAGCAAGTACAGTGTATTTTACTGAAGAGGATCTACTGTTCTTGTCAGGTTCCTAAGCAGAGTTGAACTAGATCTGGCCCGTGTGTAGGAAGCACAGTTCTTTTGTTCTGAGCAAGCTCAATCTTTGGACCCCATAAGAAACAGAGTAGAGTAGAAGAGTGCTCTTTTCTCTAAAGCAGAGTGTGTTTCCTGTAAGGCGAGCTAGGGTTTTTTTTCCAGTCCTAAATGGAGTGGAATCACATGCAGTTTCTGGTCCTAAGAGCAAGAGTTGTTTTATGGTAAGAACAGTCACTATTGTGCTGCCATTGCCATACACTTGACAAATAGCACTGGCGTCTGTTCCCAGCAAGTACAGTGTATTGGACTGAAGAGGATCTACTGTTCTTGTCAGGTTCCTAAGCAGAATTGAACTAGATATGGCCGTGTTTCTAGGAAGCACAGTTCTTTTGTTCTGAGCAAGCTCACCGTTCGGACCCCATAGGAAACACAGTAGAGTAGAAGAGTGCTCTTTTCTCAAAATCAGAGTGTGTTTCTTGTAAAGCGAGCTAGCATTTGTTTCCCAGTCCTAAATGGAGTTGAGTCACATGTAGTTTCTGGTCCCACGAGCAAGAGTTGTTTTCTGGTAAGACGAGTCACTATTGTGCTCCAATTGCCATACACAGTGCAAATAGCTCTTGCGTCTGTTCTCAGCAAGTACAGTGTATCGGACTGAAGATGAGTTACTGTTCTTGTCAGTTTCCTAAGCAGAGTTGAAGTAGATATGGCCCGTGTGTGTAGGA